>NC_088232.1:44033012-44293012 GCF_036934945.1 Oncorhynchus masou masou | reverse complement strand
CTGAGGCCCATTGTCATGCCTTTCATCTGCCACCTTCACATCATGTTTCAGCATGGTAATGCACAGCCCCACGCTCTTCCATGGCCTGCATACTCACCAGACATTTCACCCATTCAGCATGTGTGGGATCAGGGCCTAACACCCACCACGTGCCAAACGGCTAGATTTTGGCATTGGCGGTAAGATGTGTAATTCACTAGCCATGTTGGCGGGTGGTCAGGGCTCCACAGTGAGAGAATTTCACATTCGCATTTAGGAATAAAAATAGTCAAGTATTATCATATTTATAGTAAAATAAATGCTGCAGTAGCTGTTTTCTAAGTAATTCTGCCGTTTTGTTTCATAGCTGGTAAAATATTCCCACAAAGACAAAGAACTAGGAATCCTATGTAGCCTATCCCAATTCGCACTGCAAAACTGCCTGCCTGGGGGCTGTGTGCACGTGAAGAGCTGCTCACAGGCATAAAGGTTGGTCTAATATACTTGTGTTTCTTGGCTATTTACATTGTTTTGTTCATAAGATAGGTTGTTTTCGAGAAGACAACGCCTCTACTAGTCAGACTCAATCATGCTGGCCACACCAGTCGCGTCACGTGCGCTGCAAAATAAATTTGCACATACATGTTATTCAATCATTGTACCCACACTGCGCGCGCCAACAAACGTCTGCGTTGCCAGGTGCTAAAATAGAAGTTGATTCTATTGTGGCGCAGAACACGCTGCAAGTCCTGCCTCTCCCATCTCCTCATTGCCTTTTAGAAGGATATACCCACATGCCAGCTCTTCATTGGTTATACCCACATGGGTGATCGAAAGATGAACCGAGGTCGATTATGGTAATATCCCTTATTAGGAAAGTTGCCAATCGCCATACAAAGTCCAAAGAAGAGAAAGCCTGGAAGGAGGAGAGATGACGAGAAACGATTCGGTTGACCGTTTGTGTGGATTAATTGTCAGAGTAGAGGACCTTGTGCATTTCAGGTAAAATAACAACTCAATGTGTATATCCCAGGACAAATTAGGTAGCAACAGCAAGCTAGCTAAATTGCCATAAACGTTTAATGCTTTTCGACCTGTCCCCAAATGAATACAATTGGTTCAGAGTTTGTTTTGATATTTCAACCTGCGTGTCCTGATCACATTTGGTGTGGGGGGACAAAATACAATTGCACAGGATGGCGGACGCACGTATGCAAACATGACAGGAGTCGCGTTACCATGGTAAGATCCCACCCTTAAAGGGGCAGGTGAATATTTTAGTCTCACCTGTGATATGTTTAAAAGACTAAGGTCACAACAACAACAAAAATTAAACAATATACCACATTACTTCTTACGGGTAATATATTTCTTTTTTTAGAAACATTACAAAGCACGCTAATCCATTTTGTGTGTTTTGTTGGTGTAATTTTAACAGAAAAAAAATGGTTAGCAGCAAAACTATTTGAGTGGCTGGTGGATCAAAAAGTACATTTTAGGCCCTGTTTGGGATGTTCTGTATCTACGTGTATGAGTGTTCCAGTTCCCGTCAATATCCGGCAACTTCGCACAGCCATTGAAGAGGAGTGGGACAACATTCCACAGGCCACAATCAACAGCCTGATCAGCTCTATGCAAGGGTTAATACAAAATGTCACTAACAACGCTGCATGAGGCAAATGATGGTCACACCAGATACTGTACACGGTTTTCCTACAGGGTTAATCCAAACAGTATCACTAACCTTTTTAATACAAACAGTATCACTAACTAACCCCTTCCTACAGGGTTAATACAAACAGTATCACTCTATTCCCAGTCATGTGACATCCATAGATTAGGACCTAATGAATTAATTTAAATTGACTGATTTCATTACAGTATATGAACTGTAACTCTGTAAAATCTTTGAAATTGTTGCGTTTATATTTTTGGTCAGTATAGTTCCAGTTCCATAAACACATTTCTATTTCCTGTTTATATGATGTAGTTTCAGTGTTAGGGACAGATCACTAACAACCCCTGTTGGAGGCGGGTGTAATACAAGGCAAACAGTATCACTAACTAACCCCTTCCTACAGGGTTTACAAACAGTATCACTAACTAACCCCTTCCTACAGTGATGTTACTTCTTGCCACTGGGGGGCACTAATAGAGACAGTGATGGGCCAGGACCATAGACATAACATCTCTGTATCTGTGTCATGATGGTGTTTGTGAGAGCATGGGCAGCACCATTAAGTCCTTCTCCATCTGAAAGTCAAATTTTCTTTTCACAAGTAAAATTCATTGGCTGATCCCTCCTGATCTGTCACGACTCCAACCAATGGAAGTCCCTAAATAAAATGGTATAAGTACTCAATGGCACTGCCATGGCTAACGTTGGCTTTTGGCCAATAGAGGACTCACAACTCCATGTCCAGGACATAGGTTTGGTTATGTTTAAATTATAAATCAATCCTAACGTGACTTGGATTTAAAGGTTAGACTGGTGCAAGAAAAATGGTGGAAGGAAACTCTTGCCCATGTTTACACCAATCCAATGTTGTTGTGTTTTGACTTTAGTAGATGTAAGAATCATCATGTATCTTTACCTGATGGAAAGAAAGGGGGTGGGAAACAACTAATGAAGTCATGTCACATGACCATGTTATGTTTCTGTAATATTAAACATTTATCACCGACTAAGCCCTTCCAACAGGGTTAATACAAACAGTATCACTAACTAACCCCTTCCTACAGGGTTAATACAAACAGTATCACTAACTAACCCCTTCCTACAGGGTTAATACAAACAGTATCACTAACTAACCCCTTCCTACAGGGTTAATACAAACAGTATCACTGACTAACCCCTTCCTACAGGGTTAATACAAACAGTATCACTAACTAACCCCTTCCTACAGGGTTAATACAAACAGTATCACTAACTAACCCCTTCCTACAGGGTTAATACAAACAGTATCACTAACTAACCCCTTCCTACAGGGTTAATACAAACAGTATCACTAACTAACCCCTTCCAACAGGGTTAATACAAACAGTATCACTAACTAACCCCTTCCTACAGGGTTAATACAAACAGTATCACTAACTAACCCCTTCCTACAGGGTTAATACAAACAGTATCACTAACTCACCCCTTCCTACAGGGTTAATACAAACAGTATCACTAACTAACCCCTTCCTACAGGGTTAATACAAACAGTATCACTAACTAACCCCTTCCTACAGGGTTAATACAAACAGTATCACTAACTAACCCCTTCCTACAGGGTTAATACAAACAGTATCACTAACTAACCCCTTCCAACAGGGTTAATACAAACAGTATCACTAACTAACCCCTTCCTACAGGGTTAATACAAACAATATCACTAACTAAGCCCTTCCTACAGGGTTAATACAAACAGTATCACTAACTAACCCCTTCCTACAGGGTTAATACAAACAGTATCACTAACTAAGAACTTCCTACAGGGTTAATACAAACAGTATCACTAACTAACCCCTTCCTACAGGGTTAATACAAACAGTATCACTAACTAAGAACTTCCTACAGGGTTAATACAAACAGTATCACTAACTAAGCACTTCCTACAGGGTTAATACAAACAGTATCACTAACTAACCCCTTCCTACAGGGTTAATACCAACAGTATCACTAACTAACCCCTTCCGACAGGGTTAATACAAACAGTATCACTAACTAACCCCTTCCTACAGGGTTAATACCAACAGTATCACTAACTAACCCCTTCCTACAGGGTTAATACAAACAGTATCACTAACTAACCCCTTCCTACAGGGTTAATACAAACAGTATCACTAACTAACCCCTTCCTACAGGGTTAATACAAACAGTATCACTAACTAAGCCCTTCCTACAGGGTTAATACAAACAGTATCACTAACTCACCCCTTCCTACAGGGTTAATACAAACAGTATCACTAACTAACCCCTTCCTACAGGGTTAATACAAACAGTATCACTAACTAACCCCTTCCAACAGGGTTAATACAAACAGTATCACTAACTAAGCCCTTCCAACAGGGCTAATACAAACAGTATCACTAACTAACCCCTTCCTACAGGGTTAATACAAACAGTATCACTAACTAACCCCTTCCAACAGGGTTAATACAAACAGTATCACTAACTAAGCCCTTCCAACAGGGTTAATACAAACAGTATCACTAACTAAGAACTTCCAACAGGGTTAATACAAACAGTATCACTAACTAACCCCTTCCAACAGGGTTAATACAAACAGTATCACTAACTAACCCCTTCCTACAGGGTTAATACAAACAGTATCACTAACTAACCCCTTCCTACAGGGTTAATACAAACAGTATCACTAACTAAGCCCTTCCAACAGGGTTAATACAAACAGTATCACTAACTAACCCCTTCCTACAGGGTTAATACAAACAGTATCACTAACTAACCCCTTCCTACAGGGTTAATACAAACAGTATCACTAACTAACCCCTTCCTACAGGGTTAATACAAACAGTATCACTAACTAAGCCCTTCCAACAGGGTTAATACAAACAGTATCACTAACTAAGAACTTCCTACAGGGTTAATACAAACAGTATCACTAACTAACTCTTTCCTACAGGGTTAATACAAACAGTATCACTAACTAACCCCTTCCTACAGGGTTATACAAACAGTATCACTAACTAACCCCTTCCTACAGGGTTAATACAAACAGCTGTAAAAACCTATGCAATCCAACACTTCTTTACAAATATATCAGTTCACAGCCAGACAGCTTGTGTGTGTTTCTGTACAACCAAACAATATTCTGGTTCACCTACTAGAAGACTGCGTTCCAAAGAGTTGGTCGTTGGGTTTCTCAAACCTGACGGCAGTTGTCCACAGACACTGAATATTCTCTCCACGAACACTTGGGATGCAGGGGCACAGCTTTCAATAACCAGCCATCTTTGCCTCCCAGAACTGGAGAGGTGAGTCTGTAAACATGCCGCCCCCCCTCTTTTACCTTTTCAAGGTATTTCGACACTTAATGCTCTGCCAGTCTGAACCTCTGGCTGGACAGTGACTCAGACACAATCTTCAATGAGAGGAAGCTATACTTCTGAAGCACTGTGGTTGAGATGCTTTGCTAGATTCATCTTGTTGGCATCTTCCTGGGGTCCTGCCGCTCCACGGCTGTACCCTCTAATTTTCTGAAGTACAAAATACTCATAGTGACGTTATCTCTGTTGAGCGAAGTGCCAGAGACACACTTGGGTCCATCAAGCTGCTCCAGGGGTTGGATAGAAGTTGGCTACCAGAGGAGTCAGTATACATGCGAAGTCACACAGTGACTTCAGGAGGACCTGTGCCAACTGTTTTGCAACAGTAGTTGACTGCAAGTGTGCCTCAAGGTTGAGAAGGCACACCACCACATCAGACAGCGACTGGATGTCAGTTTGGATTTGCGAAAGGCTCCAGCAACTTTACAAGCTGTTCTAGCTTGGACCAGTCACGCTCCGTGCGTGCCCTCAGATTTCTTCCCTGTTAGCTGGTGATTGCTAGTGATACACAAGCTAGGCCTATTTGAAACATTGGCATCTACTGGCCAGAAACAAAACTTTAGAAGAAAATAACTATAACTAAACATCATTTATGGTTGTGTGTGATTGTCAGAGTAAAAGTGACAAAAGACAGAACGTGAGGGTGGGGCGGGGGGGAGAGAGAGAGCCGAGAGGGGGAGAGAGAGAGAAGCGAGAGGGGGGAGAGAGAGAGAGAGAGAGGAGCGAGAGGGGGAGAGAGAGAGAGAGAGGAGCGAGACGGGGGAGAGAGAGAGAGAGAGGAGCGAGAGGGGGGAGAGAGAGAGAGAAGCGAGAGGGGGGAGAGGGGGGAGAGAGGCAAGAGAGAGGCGAGAGAGAGGCGAGAGAGAGGGAGAGAGGCGAGAGAGAGAGAGAGGAGAGAGAGAGAGAGAGGCGAGAGAGAGAAAGGCGAGAGAGGCGAGAGAGGCGAGAGAGAGAGAGGCGAGAGAGAGAGAGAGAGAGGCGAGAGGCGAGAGAGAGAGGTGAGAGCGAGAGAGAGAGGCGAGAGCCGAGAGGGGGGGAGAGAGAGAGAAGCGAGAGAGAAGCGAGAGGGGGGAGAGGGAGAGAGAAGCGAGAGGGGGGAGAGGGAGAGAGGAGCGAGAGGGGGGAGAGAGGCGAGAGAGAGAGGCGAGAGAGAGGCGAGAGAGAGAGAGAGAGAGAGAGAGAGAGGCGAGAGAGAGAAAGGCGAGAGAGGCGAGAGAGGCGAGAGAGAGAGGCGAGAGGCGAGAGAGAAAGAGGCGAGAGCCGAGAGGGGGGGAGAGAGAGAGAGGCGAGAGGGGGGAGAGAGAGAGAGAGGCGAGAGGGGGAGAGAGAGAGAGGCGGAGGGGGAAGAGAGAGAGAGAGGCGGGGGGGAAGAGAGAGAGAGAGGCGAGAGGGGGAAGAGAGAGAGAGAGGGAGAGAGGGGCGAGATTGGGGGGAGAGAGAGAGAGAGCGAGATTGGGGGGAGAGAGAGAGAGAGGCGAGAGGGGGAGAGAGAGAGGCGAGAGGGGGGAGAGAGAGGCGAGAGGGGGGAGAGAGAGAGAGAGGCGAGAGGGGGGGCGAGAGAGGCGAGAGGGGGGAGAGGGAGAGAGGCGAGAGGGGGGGGAAAGAGAGAGGCGAGAGGGGAGAAAGAGAGAGGCGAGAGGGGGGAGAGAGAGAGGCGGTGAGAGGGGGGAGAGAGAGGCGAGAGGGGGAGAGAGAGAGAGGCGAGAGGGGCGGAAAGAGGCGAGAGGGGGGGAGAGAGAGAGAGGCGAGAGGGGGGGGGGCGAGAGAGGAGAGAGCGAGAGGGCGAGAGCGCGAGAGCGGGAACAAGGGGGGAGAGCGAGAGCGAGAGAGCAAGAAAAAGGGGGGAGAGCAAGAGCGAGAGCAAGAAGGGGGAGAGAAATTCCCATAGATTTGACGTGTCTGTGAAAACACTAGAACCACACACTCACTTCCTTCTGTCTGTCGATACACTGTCTTCTCATTTACATTTATATTGATTCCTCTTCATTGAAAACGTGAGAGAATCAGAGGCAGCGCTGAGCTGCCAGAAATTCATTGCCATTTTTCTCTCCATCCCTTTTCATCACTCCATCTAGATCAATACTGACTGTATCACTGCGAACAACACACAATACAAAAGAGTAGCGAAAAGGTTGACGGACAGGGCATGTGTGTGTGTGTCTGATGTGGTGCCTATGTTTAGAGACAGGTGTCACCTAATGCATTACTAAACTCTGGGCTCAGGATCCAGTTCACTAGAAAACTTTAAAAACCCAAAACAAAAATGAGGATTCTTATTAAGACACGTCGAGGTCATGTAAAATGTAGTTTGTTTGGTTCTCATGTTGTGCCTATTGATGTGTTCAGAAAAAAACAGGCTCCTCCTACTCACCTCAGGAGTTCCTCAACTTTGTCGTCCACGTCTAGTTCCTCCTCGCTGGCCTCAAACCCGTAGCCGCTCCCTGTCACGACGCCACTCACTGCGCCTACACTGTCAGGAAACCGTGGTGGAGACAACTTCCCGTTCGTCACGGCAACCAGCTCATCGCCGCCGCCAACCCCACGCCCGTTCTGCGCCACCACTACCAAAGCAACCGGGTCGGATACAACCGCCGGAGGGGGTGGTGACATATCATAGTTGTTGCTAGGCGACGGCGACAGGCCATTCCCGCCACTTCCACTCCCATTCTCCAGGTAACCAGTCTGTGTGGCGGTCGTGGACGTTGATGAGGACGCCGAAGAAGATGTTGAATTAGTGTTGTAATTGGGCGTTGGTCCCTGATAGGCGGGCTGGGGACGGCGTCCGAACCTGTGTCCGTGCTGGTGATCCAGTCTTTCCAGGATGTCCAGGGCGTGGAGGAGCTCTGGCTTGGTCATCCCTGTCCTCCTCAGCCGCTGGAGCAGGTCAATCTGCTCAATGGTGAAACGAGGCTCGTCGGTATACCGAGACATCCTGGAGAGTGAGAGAGGAGAAGGGTTTAGATGGAGTGAGAGAAAAGAGAGTTTAGATAGGATGAATGGAGAAAGGAGGAGAGAAGGACAAGACTGTGGATGATACATTCAGGGATTGATGGATGGTTGGATAGACAGGGGTATATACAATACAGCAACAGCCCCCATCCAGAAAACTACTACCATCCCTTAGGCCCTACCTGGTACAACACATCCAGAAAACTACTACCATCCCGTAGGCCCTGCCTGGTACACATCCAGAAAACTACTACCATCCCTTAGGCCCTGCCTGGTACACATCCAGAAAACTACTACCATCCCTTAGGCCCTGCCTGGTACAACACATCCAGAAAACTACTACCATCCTCTTAGGCCCTGCCTGGTACACATCCAGAAAACTACTACCATCCCTTAGGCCCTGCCTGGTACAACACATCCAGAAAACTACTACCATCCCGTAGACCCTGCCTGGTACACATCCAGAAAACTACTACCATCCCTTAGGCCCTGCCTGGTACACATCCAGAAAACTACTACCATCCCTTAGGCCCTGCCTGGTACAACACATCCAGAAAACTACTACCATCCCTTAGGCCCTGCCTGGTACAACACATCCAGAAAACTACTACCATCCCTTAGGCCCTGCCTGGTACAACACATCCAGAAAACTACTACCATCCCTTAGGCCCTGCCTGGTACAACACATCCAGAAAACTACTACCATCCCTTAGGCCCTGCCTGGTACACATCCAGAAAACTACTACCATCCTCTTAGGCCCTGCCTGGTACACATCCAGAAAACTACTACCATCCCTTAGGCCCTGCCTGGTACAAATTCAGAAAACAACTACCATCCCTTAGGCCCTGCCTGGTACAACACATCCAGAAAACAACTACCATCCCCTTAGGCCCTGCCTGGTACAACACATCCAGAAAACTACTACCATCCCTTAGGCCCTGCCTGGTACAAATCCAGAAAACAACTACCATCCCTTAGGCCCTGCCTGGTACACATCCAGAAAACTACTACCATCCCTTAGGCCCTGCCTGGTACACATCCAGAAAACAACTACCATCCCCTTAGGCCCTGCCTGGTACACATCCAGAAAACTACTACCATCCCCTAGGCCCTGCCTGGTACACATCCAGAAAACTGCTGCATAGACATAAGACATGTTGACATAACCTATTATTATGCAGGAGACCATGGCAGCTCTTACAAAATACTACACTGAGACACATATGCACTCACGAACAAACATCATACAGCTTACACACTTTATCTCCTCATCAGCAGCATGCTTAGTGAAGACTGGTTCAGGAGCTGCAGCACAGACATTACATGGATTATTCTACCAACACAGACAGACAGAGACAGACTTAGATAGTGTGAACGGGGGGAGGAGGGTGAGAGATGGAAATAGAAAGAGAGCAAACTGTATGTGTGAGAGAGAGAAAGAGCTGACAGAGAACACATGCATAAGAGAGAGAGTGAGAGAAGAAAGATTGAGAGGTGAAAGGGAGGGGGTTAAGAGAGAGTGTGGCTTGGGAAAAATGCCAAGAAAAATATCTGTCCCAAGCGGCCAACCTCCACATTTTCCCTTTAAAAGAGAGCGGGGATGAGTCATAGGACAGACAAGTACATACAGTATTGTGCAAAACATACATATACAGCCAGGACACACACACACACACACACACACACACACACACACACACACACACACACACACACACACACAAAAAGCGCAGTACAGTTCAAACAGGCAGACAGAAACAGACAGGGTCAAAAACAGTAGAGGACACACAACCACAGGCGCAGGTGCAGATGCACAGAAACATGCATGGACATACGTGCGCACACACACACGGGCTAGTGTCTGGACCTACTGAATGAAGGCTAGTGTCTAGACCTACTGAATGAAGGCTGGTGTCTAGACCTACTGAATGAAGGCTGGTGTCTAGACCTACTGAATGAAGGCTAGTGTCTAGACCTACTGAATGAAGACTGGTGTCTAGACCTACTGAATGAAGGCTAGTGTCTAGACCTACTGAATGAAGGCTAGTGTCTAGATCTACTGAATGAAGGCTAGTGTCGAGACCTACTGAATGAAGGCTAGTGTCTAGACCTACTGAATGAAGGCTAGTGTCTAGACCTACTGAATGAAGGCTAGTGTCTAGACCTACTGAATGAAGGCTCGTGTCTAGACCTACTGAATGAAGGCTCGTGTCTAGACCTACTGAATGAAGGCTGGTGTCTAGACTTACTGAATGAAGGCTGGTGTCTAGACTTACTGAATGAAGGCTGGTGTCTAGACTTACTGAATGAAGGCTGGTGTCTCAACCTACTGAATGAAGGCTGGTGTCTAGACCTACTGAATGAAGGCTGGTGTCTAGACATACTGAATGAAGGCTAGTGTCTAGACCTACTGAATGAAGGCTAGTGTCTAGACCTACTGAATGAAGGCTGGTGTCTAGACCTACTGAATGAAGGCTCGTGTCTAGACCTACTGAATGAAGGCTCGTGTCTAGACTTACTGGATGAAGGCTGGTGTCTAGACTTACTGAATGAAGACTGGTGTCTCAACCTACTGAATGAAGGCTGGTGTCTAGACCTACTGAATGAAGGCTGGTGTCTAGACCTACTGAATGAAGGCTGGTGTCTAGACCTACTGAATGAAGGCTAGTGTCTAGACCTACTGAATGAAGGCTGGTGGAGAAAGACTTAGTCTTAATCCATATTACACAATAGTGACAAAGATAACGAACCCAAGATAGACAACAGCCTGTCGTTTCCAATGGGAGCAAATCAATTACAGTAGGCAGAACAAGCAAGGTGGGCCGAGCCGAGCACGAGCTAGCGAGATCCTATATGCCTCGTTCTAGCATGTATTCCCATATTTCCGTTAGGGATTTCCTACTCTGAAGTGTGGGTGTGCAAATAACTCAATTCACCCTTGCACGCCTTCTAAACAACGGCATTTTTAGAAACTTTCGCAAAGTCTACAAAACTTTGTCCACTTTGTAATAGATTCTAGTTTTGGGGAAATAAAACTGCATTGAGATCAAATGCATCATAGATGACAAAATGTGCAGAATGTTGGCAAAAATCCATCTCGCTCCATACTCTCCCACTGCCAGCCACTGGGATTCCTCTCATCACCATATTCAGTAGTGAGTGGAAATGCAAACCAGATTCTTTAGATTTATACATCCGGTGAAACATCGGTCTCATTGTTCTATCTGTGCTAATGAGACCTGCATATAGCCTATATGTTATGTACAGCCTATATGTTATGTACAGCCTATATGTTATGTACAGCCTATATGTTATGTACAGCCTATATGTTATGTGCAGCCTATATGTTATGTACAGCCTATATGTTATGTACAGCCTATATGTTATGTGCAGCCTATATGTTATGTGCAGCCTATATGTTATGTACAGCCTATATGTTATGTTCAGCCTATATGTTATGTACAGCCTATATGTTATGTACAGCCTTACACAACACACCAAAACCTACCATATATGTTCTGCTCTAGCCCCTTGCAAATTCCCCGGACACAAATAATAAATTAACTGGGCTAATCATCCAGGGCTTGACTAGTTGAATCAGGTGTGCCAGCTAGGTGTGGGCAGGAACGAAAAGAAGAAACAATTATAGTCAGTCAGTCTGCAATTTACAAACCCTGGGCTGGAGTCAAGCTGCTGCTCCTTGGTTCAGTAAAACAAGTTTCTCCACAAATCTTTAACTCCCTGACCTTCCCATCTTCCTCTGGTGCAGAGGCTCTGGGGAGGACAGAGGTTTAATACTGCTGAGTTGACTAGCACTGGTCAATTATCTTTATAAATCTCTACTCAGCAGAAAGACCGGAGGGAGAGAGGGATGAAGGGCGGCGTGAAGAGAGAGAGAAATCTATGCCCTGAGAGCCTCATGGCTTTTAAAAAGTTTGTGTGTGTCAGAACACACTCAGCAGAAAAAAAACAAAGTCTTACACATGTACTGAGCATGTTTGAGTCTGACTGGGAGACTTATACTACACAAATGGATGCAACTATTAGCATATTCTGAATGTGAAACCATAGATGCAGTAAAGAGGTCAATGGAACTCAACCCAAGCAATAGAAATGCCATGGAAAGGCGTGGGGGAAAGATCCAGCATCTCCTCATTGCCCCCCAGCAAAATTAGCCTACATTTAGGCTATTGTTTCTGTGTGTATTTCACACCATGTTGAGGCAAACCATTTGAGTTGTAATGCTTGTATGGATGTCAACCCCAATACATGTTCATGTCATCGTCACCAATCAACTGCATTGCAGTTAAAAAACGACTTGGACTACCACCACAGATTTCTGTATGCTAGCTATGCTACCAGCTCATATGAATGGGAGTTAGCATTTAGCAGTCACTTCTTCTAAACCTGAAAAGTAACAACTTCTAAATGATATGCAGTGAAAACAGCCAAACATATCAAAATGGGACTTTAGTAGCCACATTGTCGGTCTGTTACAATACATCAATCATGACTGATTGTGAGATCAGATTGGTTGAGCGTGCGCCAATCCGGCGTCCTTCTCTCCCCCACGGTCTGCATTCCACTGACCTTTTTGTATCTATTGTACCATGTTTGTGCTGGAAACTGCAATGCCAAGGAAATTATAGTCCTCGGGAGCAAAAGATCGTAGCCTGGTCCCAGATCTGTTTGTGCCATCATTCCAACTGTTTGGCATGACAAGGAGTTGAAAGGAGTGGCATGATGGCACGAAAAGACTGTTACACAAGCTAAAAGAGCTTAGCCTGAAGCTACACATTTTTCCATGCCTAATAAACCATTCCAAGCTTGTAAACTGTTTAGTTGAATCGTTAGGACCCCTGGAAAAGAGTAGGTGCCAGGAAGATGTATCTAGCCAGATGTGGAAGGTAGCCACTAGCTCGTAGCATCACAGCAAATGGCAAACTTTCCCTCACTCCCTGTGCCTAGAAACCTTATGGGTTACCAGGTACCTGGTGAAAGGTGGATACTGGGGTGTATTTATTATACACCATCTTCCAACAAAAACAGTTTACAGTTTAGGAACCAATGGAAGCAAACAGAACGAAACGGGGAGAGACCTACCGGAATCTGTCCAATAGAAACTCTTGTTTTCAGTGCAAAACGTTTTCCTTTTGGAGTAAACGGTTTCTGTTGCAAAACAGAATCGGCGTAATGAAAGGGCCTACGCCGCTGGTGAATTTGGTGTCTGTCTGTACTGTGGTTTTGTATTGCGAACACTGACTGCTAATCTAGTCTTGCAACACAGAGCCTACACAGGGAAATGCAATGGGTAACCCAAGTAATGATATACAACTTTTGGACTAGAAGAAGCATGTGCATGCTTAACTAGGGAGACTCAAACATTGACCAGAGTTGGAACAGTTTACTGTCATCCAAAGACAAGTAATTAGTTTAATCAATGACAAACAAACATTTGGTTGACAAGTCAATCTTTAGTTTGTGGTTGTAGTTAAACCAACCTATTTCCCCTGTTAGGGTTGCTTACTTTCAAAAGCTATAGTCAAATGCCTCAAAGTATGTGATGAGAGTGCATAATGTATAAAATAGAATGTTTTATTTCAAAGGGGTATCAGTTTGGTATCAGGTGCGTGTCAAGATTAAAATTAAGTGGGGCTTTCAACATGGAGACTCAAATGACAATCACGGTGAATCAACAGGGAAACGAACGCCCATGCATCATATGGCACGGCCGATACACTCAATCGCACGTGAACAATCTAATAACTCAAACACAGTCCAGACAATTATGCAATGCAAAAACCATATGTATAACCTGTAGATAAACAGCAAGCAAACACCCCAGGGGTAAGAGTTGACAACAGTTTGCTAAGTGTTTGGGGACAGGAGGGGTGTTCAATCACGGTCCAGCTCTGGCTTACTTAGCCAACCTTTGCAAATAGTTCTGTTTGACATGAACTATCTAACCAGTTGAGTATGGCATGGCTTGTGTTCAAAATTCATGTTGCTAGCTAGTGATCTAATATTAGTTGAGTATGGTTGTTCAATGACAAATAGCTACAGGGTACCGTTAATTACTAGCTAGTTAGTAAGCTTGACAAATATATAAACTAATGTTGTAGCCACCGATATAACAATGACACAGATATTTCACCGGATGTGTAAATGTGAAGCATCCTCTTGGCGTTTCCACTCACCACTAAATATGGTAGTGACAGGAAGCCCACTGTCCGGCAGTGGGAGAAGATGGAACGAGATGGATTTAGGCAGAAATTCGGCAAATGTTCTCATCGATGAAACATTTTCTCTCAATACAGTGCTGTTCCCCAAACTAAAATCTGATGGACCAAGTTTTGTAGACATTACCCTTTACAAAGTTTTTTTTTTTTTTTAATCACATTGTTTAGAAGGACTGCAAAGGGAAATGTAGTTATTGCACACGCTAACTTCAGAGTAGGCGTTCCCTAACGAAATATGCGGATACATGCGAGAACACATAAATAATATCTCGCTAGCTCGTGCTTGGTTCTGCCCACTATGACTCATTTGGTCTTATTGGAAATGACAGGCTGTGATCTATCTTGGTTTAGTTATACAAATCTTTGTTGTAGCTATGACATCTCGCTGGTTAGCTAGCTAGTAATATTTACAATCTCTATAGAGCAAGCAGACTTTTCCAACGACTTCATAAAAGCTGACCTGGCATTAGCTATAGAGTGACCACTGACAAAGACCAATCTAACAATGGATAGAAGGCAAGACCAGGGATGTAATTCTTTACGCAAATTCTGTAACAAAACGTTTTTTAAACGGAACAAAACGGGGAGGGTCTTACCTGAATTTGTCCAATATAAACTCTTGTTTTGCTCCCTTTGCTTCTTAAAAACAGTACATGGTTTACTTAATGAATATGCACCACCATTCTAGCCAATGATAGGACACACTGCATGTGAACAGGACAGATAGATACAAAAGATGAGGCCTCTCTATCTGTGACATTATAGCATCTCCCTTTTGAAAGTAGTCAATTTTCTTCTTCATTGTCTGATAGCTCCTAATTCATAGGAATCCCCACCCAGTTGACTACTTTTAAAATGGTGAAAGCGCTCAATAGCAATGTCCATGCTAAAACTGGTTATATCCATGATGGGTCTGTCTCTATGACAACAGGCACAACTCCAAAATAAAGTCATTTTTTCCAAATTACCGAAATGCCACGTGAGGCCAGTTATATCAATGCATTCGTAACAACCTAACCACTACGAAATGTCTAATGTATTACAAGTCTCCGGTAGCAAATTAGCAATTAAATGTTTTGTTGACCAAATTCGACACTCATTGACCTCCAAAGACAAATTATTTACTTCGTGGGCTTATTTTCGTGGACAGATGTTGGGCGGAGTAAAACCTCTCGCCCCTCCTCTACCACTGACCAGCAACGCTTAGCTAGCTCGCTATTAAAGTTAGCTTGCTGACTAGCATTGGGACCAGTGCCAATGACTGCGGGCGAGCCTGCAGAAATACTAGTTATGCTAGCTAACTCACTAGCTGCAAGTCTTACCTTGATCTTAGAATCTAGGGCCCCCGTCCACCACAGCATTTAATAACCCGGTGTTAAATTGGTCCTCGCGACAAGTCCTCTTCTATATCCCCGACACGGGAACAGGCACCAGACGGTTTTCACAATGACAGCCGCCCTCCTCTAGTCTGCTAATTTCATTTCGTGGCGAGATTGATGTGCCTTTGTCTGTCTGACAGTGGCCATATTGACATAGCAAGCGGGGCGAGGTTCCCTGGGATTCGTAGTTTTGGAAATTGCTGTTGCAGCAACGTCCCAGAAACATATGATCTTGAATGCACCCTTGATAAACGCTTTGTTTGTAACAGTATATTCGATTGACTTTGACCGCCCCCTGGCGGACTTGTTGAATAATGAGACAATCAAACTTTATCAGTGATAGAAGTTACTGCTTTCCAAAAAGTTTAGAAAGTTATTCACAAAATTAGTCCGCAATCAACTGCTTTATTGTTAATGTGTTCTCATCGAGTTGTGTGTGTGTGTGCTTATGTGGTCCTGGTCTGAGAGAGAGAGAGAGAGAGAGAGAGACGGTAGCTGAGTGCCTGTTAAGTCTATGGCTAGGGAGAGGGCAAGGGCAGGCTTGGAGTCACAGGCATGCTGCAGGGTAAGAACCAATCACCCTTTCAAGACTAACTTAACAGTAAGCTCTCTATAAGGGAAGAAGCAAAGTGTTAAAACAGACTTTCTCTGTTGGCCATGTTATTGTCTACCAAATCACTACAGGTAAAACTGGAATACTGTGATTGGAGAAAACTCTATTCCATAGACACATTTCAATCTATCACCCTGTTGAAATCATCAACATTCAATTTATCGTATAGCAGTGATGTCATAAAGGAAGGGCGATCATCATAATTAGATTGGGGTGACATGTTAGATGTCCTTTATGACATCATAGCTCACTGTATTGCACAACAGTCCAATCAAACATTTTTAACACCACAACTTGCCTACCTCTTTAGAGAGTAGTTGCTTTTTCAATTTGCTCAGCAACCAAACTGATTGAGAGATGCTTTAAAATGTTGTCTTTGTTAATTTGTTGGTGGCTTTGTTGGTGGCTTTACACAGTCTGGGCGGCAAGCATTTCAAGAGGCCCTGACGCCCCTATTGTCATATTTGGATCCCCATTAGCTTTTTCCGAAGCAGCAGCTATTCTTCCTGGGGCCCACACAAAAATATAAAACACGACAAGTAACAAAACACTGATACGCTGATAGACAAGAACAGTCACACGTTTTTTTTAATATAACAAAGTACTAACAATATAACTAAAGAATAATATGTGTATTAGAGTGTGTCTGTGTGTGTGTATCATTTCTCAATCCCTATTGTGCCATGATGTTGTTTTATACATTTTTTAAAGGTAAATTTGCTGTTTGCTTGAGGAATTGGAGATGGATGAGAGTTACATGTGATTATGGCTCTGTATAACACTGTGCATTGCCGTGAATTCGTTTTGGACTTGGGGACTGTGAAGGGACCCCTGGTGGCATGACTTGTGGGGTATGTATGGGTGTCTGAGTTATATATTATTTCTCATAAAAAAGTTGAAGATAAGCAGTTAATATCTTGTCAACCCTCTGCCGACGGACATGATTGTCCTGTTCTAGCTCCTAGCCAACTTTGTAGTCATTTTTTTAAACATATTTTGCTCAATAAAGTTTTTTTGCATTATTACCTACAGACAAAAATAACTTTGGGATATTAGATCAGTGGTCACTGACCAGCATTTAGATCATAAATTAGACTTCCCTGAATTGGATACTTTGTTTAAACTTCCTGAGGCAGCTCCATTCATCCCGGGAGCTGCTCCAAGATGCAGTAGCAGTAGAAGAGGAAAAATAAGTGGGCTCGTAATCAGACTCAGGAGATGTGCATACCAACTACAGCTTCCAAGAAAATTACTCGGTAAGTTCAGTCCCTGGACTATAAAGTCGATGAGCTCAGAGCGAGGATCTCCTTCCAGAGAGACATTAGGGACTGTTACATACTCTGTTTTTACGGAATCATGGCTCCCTCTGGATATACTTTCCCTGTCCATTCAGCCAGCAGGGTTCTTCATCCATTGTGAGGACAGGAAGAACAAACTCTCCAGGAAAAAGAAAGGTGGAGGTGTATGTTTCATGATTAACTGCTCATGGTATGTTTGTGGTAACATACTGCAACTCAAGTCAATCAATCAATCAAATGTATTTATGAAGCCCCTTTTACATCAGCCGATGTTACAAAATGCAATACAGAAACCCAGCCTAAAACCCCAAACAGCAAGCAATGCAGAGTAGAAGCACTGTGGCTAGGAAGAAACTTAGAGAGGAACCAGGCTCTGAGGGGTGGCCAGTCCTCTTCTGGCTGTGCCGGGTGGAGATTATAACAGTACATGGCCAAGATGTTCAAATGTTCATAGATGACCAGCAGGGTCAAATAATAATCACAGTGGTTGTCGAGGGTGCAACAGTTCAGCACTTCAGGAGTTGATTTCAGTTGGCTTTTCATAGCCGATCATTCAGAGTTAGAGACAGCAGGTACGGTAGAGAGAGAGAGAGTCGAAAACAGCAGGTCCGGGACAAGGTAGAACCAGGTGAACAGGTCAGGGTTCCATAGCCGCAGGCAGAACAGTTGAAACTGGAGCAGCAGCATGATCAGGTAGATTGGGGACAGCAAGGAGTCATCAGGCCAGGTAGTCCTGAGGCATGGTCGTAGGGCTCAGGTCACCAGAGAGAAGAGAAAGAGAGAAATATAGAGAAAGAAAGAGAGAGAATTAAAAGGAGCATACTTAAATTCACACAGGACACCGGATAAGACAGGAGAAATACTCCAGATATAACAGACTCACCCTACTCCCCGACACATAAACTATTGCAGCATAATTACTGGAAGCTGAGACAGGAGGGGTTGGGAGACACTGTGGCCCCATCCGACTATACACCCGGCCGGGGCCAACCAGGCAGGACCCCAAACACTTTGCCAAAGTCCTTTTGTTCTCCCAATCTGGAATACCTCACCATCAAATGCCGGCTGCATTACCTCCCAAGATAATTTTATTCGGTCATTGTCATAGCAATGTACATTACCCCCATGCCAACACTGCGACGGCTCTCAAGGAACTACATTGGGCCTCCCGAGTGGCACAGTGGTCTAAGGCACTGCATCGCAGTAAGAGCTGTACCACTAGAGATTCTGGGTTCGAGTCCATGCTCTGTCGTAGCTGGCCGGACCGGGAGACCCATGGGGTGGCGCACAATTGGCCCAGCATCATTAGGGAGGTGAGGGTTTGAACGGCAGGGATGTTCTTGTCCCATCGCGCACTAGCAACTTCTGTGGCGGGCCGGGCGCAGTGCACGCTGATACGGTCTCCGGGTGTACAATGTTTCCTCCAACACGTTAGTGCGGCTGGCTTCCGGGTTAAGTGGGCATTGTCTCAAGAAGCAGTGAGGCTTGGTTGGGTTGTGTTTCGGAGGACGCACGGCTCTCGACCTTCGCCTCTCCTGAGTCCATATAGGAGGTGTCGTGTCTTTGGCTATGCCGGATTAAGTGATATGACATGCTATTCTATAAAATCCTTTCTCCGTAATCAATATTACCTGATTGAGCTAATCATGTAAATGTAATTAGCTAGAGAGTCGGGGCACCACGAAATAATATTTATATAGCTGTTATCTTCCGAATAAACTCTTAAAGACCTAGTAATATTTTACATCAATAGCAGTCGATATTAATCGTCACCTTAATTCAGTCTCATCTGAAAGTTGTAAATTCTTGGTTATCTTCACGAACCCTGGCTAACAAGTTGAATCAGCAATACAAAATTGGGTTTAATTATTTATTTACTAAATCCCAAAATAATCAAACAGAAATCCATATACACAGAATTAATCATACCTTGATTACAAATTACGTCATAAAGGAAACTGTCCCTAGCGGGCGGAACAGATATGACAGCTGGTTACACAAAAGAAAAGGGCTGGGTTTGAGTGAAAGAGCGGGAAGACTGAGGACGTCCGGATATGCTACTTATTTTACTTTCTTAACATGCACAGAAATAAACCACATCCATGTTCTCCTTTTGGTAGGTATTTTCATTATTAAACATGCAATGAACTACACAGAGGGAAAAGTACACTGTGCATTCAGCACCACGGACAGAACTCTTGTTAACGGCTATGTGCAAAAACACAAGAAAGAGAGGGAGCTCAACATTACATCTAAACTACTCAATCAGTGTGAGGAGTGAAGTCTCTGATGGGCATTGACTAGAGCAGTGAAGTCAGGTATGGTTTCTGACATCACTATGTGCAGGATTGCTGAGAGGTGAGTCAGTAAGAGATGATCTGTGCCTTGTTATATTTCATCGCTGAAAATGTCTGTCACAAAAATGTCACATACATAGGTTGGCTCAAACAGTACAAACATCTTCTGAGCATGACTCCTAATCTTTGGAAAGTATTGTTCATCGAGCGATAGAACCTCATCAGTAACATTGTTTTGAATAGTTCTCCAATCACTGCATCAGACTGAAGATTGATAAGCTGAAGTTTGCAAGTCAGTGGGAGTGTTATCCACATTGAAGGTGAAAGGAGAGGAAACCAACACCATGTCATTTTCCAACACTTTCAAATCCTCAAAATGACGAGAAAACTCACCGTTCAAAGCAGCAGCGATGTATACTTCTCCCGCTGGTCATCTTTATCTTGGCCAGGTCGCAGTTGCAAATGAGAACTTGTTCTCAACTAGCCTACCTGGTTAAATAAAGGTGAAATAAAAAATAAATAAAAAAATAAACAGACTAGTATTGTGGGAAGGTGGGTGAGATGGCTTCTACTTGGTGGGTCAGGAGGAGTAATTTTGCCTTGAAGGCTTTGACAAGGATGTAAATCTGATGTGCAAAAAGGCCCTTCCCATGTAGTTTGGAATTCAGTTCATTCATGAGAGCCATAATGTCCACGGTGAAGGCAAAATCAGCCAACTATTCTTTATCTTGTCCACATATTTTCCATTCATCTCCAAAATCTCAGCAATCTTCAGGTCCCATACCCTTTTAAGCATCTTTCCCGAACTCAGCAATCTCACGTTTGTGTGGTAGGGGAGATCTGCAAGACCCAACTCTGTCACTTCCAACAGTGAGACAAACTGCCTGTGCTTTAAAGATTTTGCTCTTATGAAGTTTACCAATTTAGTGACTTTATCCACAGCATGACTCATTTTCAGAACACATTTACAGAGCACCTGAATAATGCAATGCAGGAAAATCATTTTCTGACCTGGGTTCAGCTCAGCTACTTGATCGTTGTATCCTTTTCAAAAGGCCATGTTTTTTCCTGTCAAGTTTGGTCACCCATCAGGGGTCACATTGGATAACTTTTCAAAACTCAGTCCCAGCTTTGCCACACACTTATTCAAACCTCTACAAGAGGTTTTACCAGATCTAATGTGTTATATTCTCCGACATTCATTTCACATTTCCACAAACTTCAAAGTGTTTCCTTTCAAATGGTATCAAGAATATGCATATCATTGCTTCAGGTCCTGAGCTACAGGCAGTTAGATTTGGTTGTTATTTAGGAGAAAATTGGAAAAAAAAGGGGCGGATCCTTAAGAGGTTCCTCCTCCAATACATCTTTCCCTGTGGTTGTGCTGACTGCATTCACTGCATTGAAGCAAGCTCCTCTGTCATTTCAAAGTCTGGGGTTATGCCACGTAAGAATATCAACAACTGCACGTCATCCCTCTTTTACACTACTACTACTCTCTGTTTATCATATGTGCATAGTGACTTTAACCTTACCTACATGTACATACTACCTCAATTAGCCCGACTAACCTGACTGTATATAGCCTCGCGACTGTATATAGCCTCGCTACTGTATATAGCCTCGCCCTGTTATTTTTCACTGTCTTTTTACTGTTGTTTTTATTTCTTTACTTATCTATTGTTCACCTAATAACTATGTTTTACTTACTTACAAATCTCAGGGCCGGTAAGTAAGCATTTGACTGTGAGGTCGACACCTGTTGTATTCGGCGCACGTGACAAATACACTTTGATTTGATTTGAACTGTGCCGTGTCATTTGCATCACTGCTCTCATCCAGGACCAAGGAGAAATAGGTGAAATCCTTTACCGTGTCTTTCAACTGCTGTTCCATATTCTCTGAGATGTCCTCAATACGCCGTGTCACTGTTCGTCTTGACAGGGAAACATTTTCAAACAGCTCTTTCACTCTCAGGCTCTTATCTTGTCATTGCTGCAGAGTAAATTAAACATTCTTTAATGAATTCGCCTTTAGTGAATGGCTTGCTATGTTTAGCAATTTTGCGGGACAGTACATACAGTTGAAGTCAGAAGTTTGCATACATCTTAGCCAAATACATTTAAATTCAGTTTTTCACAATTCCTGACATTTAATCCTAGTAAAAAATTCCCTGTCTTCGGTCAGTTAGGATCACCACTTTAGTTATGTGAAATGTCAAAATAAAAGTAGAGTGAATGATTTATTTCAGCTTTTATTTCTTTCATCACATTCCAAGTGGGTCAGAAGTTCACATACACTCAATCAGTATTTGGTAGCATTGCCTTTAAATTGTTTAACTTGGGTCAAATGTCTCGGGTAGCCTTCCACATTCCTCCTGACAGAGCTGGTGTAACTGAGTCAGGTTTGTAGGCCTCCTTCCTCGCACATGCTTTAGCAGTTCTGCCCACAAATTTTCTATAGGATTGAGGTCAGGGCTTTGTGATGGCCACTCCAGGACCTTGACTTTGTTGTCCTTAAGCCATTTTGCCACAACTTTGGAAGTATGCATGGGGTCATTGTCCATTTGTAAGAACCATTTGCGACCAAGCTTTAACTTCCTGACTGATGTCTGGGATGTTGCTTCAATATAACCACATCATTTTCCTACCTCATGATGCCATCTATTTGGTTAAGTGCACCAGTCCCCCCTGCAGCAAAGCCCCCCACAACATGATGCTGCCACACCCGTGCTTCACGGTTGGAATGGTGTTCATCTATTTGGTTAAGTGCACCAGTCCCCCCTGCAGCAAAGCCCCCCACAACATGATGCTGCCACACCCGTGCTTCACGGTTGGAATGGTGTTCTTCAGCTTGCAAGCCTCACCCTTTTTCCTACAAACATAACGATGGTAATTATGGCCAAACAGTTCTATTTTGTTTCATCAGACCAGAGGACATTTCTCCAAAAACTACGATCTTTGTCCCCATGTGCAGTTGCAAACCGTAGTCTGGCTTTTTTATGGCGGTTTTGGAGCAGTGGCTTCTTCCTTGCTGAGCAGCCTTTCAGGTTATGTCGATATAGGACTTGTTTTACTGTGGATATAGATACTTGTGTACATGTTTTTCATCTTCACAAAGTCCTTTGCTGTTGTTCTGGAATTGATTTTCACTTTTTGCACCAAAGTACTTTCATCTCTAGGAGACAGAACTCGTTTCCTTCCTGAGCTGTATGACAGCTGCGTGGTCCCATGGTGCTTATACTTGCGTACTATTGTTTGTACAGATGAATGTGGTACCTTCAGGTGTTTGGAAATTGTTCCCAAGGATGAACCAGACTTGTAAAGGTCTACAATTTATTTTCTGAGGTCTTGGCTAATTTATTTTGATTTTCCCATGATGTCAAACAAAGAGGCACTGACTTTGAAGGTAGTCCTTGAAATACATCCACAGGTACACCTCCAATTGACTCAAATGATGTCAATTAGCCTATCAGAAGCTTCTAAAGTCATGACATAATTTTCTGGATTTTTCCAAGCTGTTTAAAGGCACAGTCAACTTAGTGTGTGTAAACTTCTGACCCACTGGAATTGTGATACAGTGAATTTTAAGTAAAATAATCTGTCTGTAAACAATTGTTGGAAAAGGTACTTGTGTCATGCACAAAGTAGATGTCCTAACTGACTGGCCAAAACTATAGTTTGTTAACAAGAAATTTGTGGAGTGGTTGAAAAACGAGTTTTAATGACTCCAACCTAAGTGTATGTAAACGTCCGACTTCAACTGTAGCTAGCTCTCGCAATTCTGTAATTTGCTGAATGCAGTTTTGAATTGGTATGATATACAGTGGGGAGAACAAGTATTTGATACACTGGTTTTCCTACTTACAAAGCATGTAGAGGTCTATAATTTTATCATAGGTACACTTCAACTGTCAGAGACGGAATCTAAAACAAAAATCCAGAAAATCACATTGTATGATTTTTAAGTAATTAATTTGCATTTTATTGCATGACAAGTATTTGATCACCTACCAACCAGTAAGAATTCCGGCTCTCACAGACCTGATAGTTTTCCTTTAAGAAGCCCTCCTGTTCTCCTCTCATTACCTGTATTAACTGCACCTGTGTGAACTTGTTACCTGTATAAAAGACACCTGTCCACACACTCAATCAAACAGACTCCAAACTCTCCACAATGGCCAAGACCAGAGAGCTGTGTAAGGACATCAGGGTTAAAATTGTAGATCCTCACAAGGTTGGGATGGGCTATAGGGACAATAGGCAAGCAGCTTGTTGAGAAGGCAACAACTGTTGGCGCAATTATTAGAAAATGGAAGAAGTTCAAGATGACGGTCAATCACCCTCGGTCTGGAGCTCCATGCAAGATCTCACCTCGTGGGGCATCAATGATCATGAGGAAGGTGAGGGATCAACCTAGAACTACACGGCAGGACGTGGTCAATGACCTGAAGAGAGCTGGGACCACAGTCTCAAGGAAAACCATTAGTAACACACTACGCCGTCATGGGTTAAAATCCTGCAGCGCACGCAAGGTCCCCCTGCTCAAGCCAGCACATGTCCAGGCCCGTCTGAAGTTTGCCAATGACCATCTGGATGATCCAGAGGAGGAATGGGAGAAGGTCATGTGGTCTGATGAGACAAAAATAGAGCTTTTTCCACTCGCCGTGTTTGGAGGAAGAAGAAGGATGAGTACAACCCCAAGAACACCATCCCAACTGTGAAGCATGGAGGTGGAAACATCATTCTTTGGGGATGCTTTTCTGCAAAGGGGAGAGGACGACTGCACCTTATTGAGGGGAGGATGGATGGGGCCATGTATCGCGAGATCTTGGCCAACAACCTCCTTCCCTCAGTAAGAGCATTGAAGATGGGTCGTGGCTGGGTCTTCCAGCATGACAACGACCCGAAACACACAGCCAGGGCAACTAAGGAGTGGCTCCGTAAGAAGTATCTCAAGGTCCTGGAGTGGCCTAGCCAGTCTTCAGACCTGAACCCAATAGAAAATCTTTGGAGGGAGCTGAAAGTCCGTATTGCCCAGCGACAGCCCCGAAACCTGAAGGATCTGGAGGTTTGTATGGAGGAGTGGACCAAAATCCCTGCTGCAGTGTGTGCAAACCTGGTCAAGAACTACAGGAAACATATGATCTCTGTAATTGCAAACAAAGGTTTCTGTACCAAATATTAAGTTCCGCTTTTCTGATGTATCAAATACTTATGTCATGCAATAAAATGCAAATTAATTACTTAAAAAATCATACAATGTGATTTTCTAGATTTTTGTTCTATATTCCGTCTCTCACAGTTGATGTGTACCTATGATAAAAATGACAGACCTCTACATGCTTTGTAAGTAGGAAAACCTGCAAAATCGGCAGTGTATCAAATACTTGTTCTCCCCACTGTATATAGCCTGGTTATTGTTACTACTTATTTTATTTTTTACTTAAGTTTATTTAGTAAATATTTTCTTAACTATTTCTTGAACTGCATTGTTGGTTAAGGCCTTGTAAGTAAGCATTTCACTGCAAGGTCTACACCTGTTATTTGACATTTGACAAATACTATTTGATTTGATGTATCTCACAGGAGAAAGCATCTGAGCAAGCAAAACAGCGCCCCTCTGTCTCTACGTGTAAGCCATCTATCTGGTGCTGTCTGGTCCAAATGAGTATGACATTGTTGCCGGCCGTAGCGTTGAAGGGAAGCCAGCTAGCATCTGGCCTCCCTTGATAAAAAAAAAAGTATAAATAATTTGCCAATCATTGTTGAGCTAAACTGAGCAAGCTCAAATGTGATTGGTCCTGGCACACCCCCGAAAATGTCAAGGGAAGCCAGCTTGGATTTGGCGTCACTCCTATCAAATCCCATTGAGAGCATACATCATTAACAGAAAATCTGAATTTGTTGCATCTTGTTGTGTTGTTGGCCTCCGGTGGCTAGCCAGCTAGCTAAAATTGTCCCTTTCCTAAATTAGCCATGGATGGAGATGGGGATCCATACTGGCCAATGATTATAATAGAGATTCTGATCCAACCACTAATTCATACATTGTTGTGCCCCTGGCTCGAGAGGAAGGAAATTAGATGTAGGAGGATAATGTTAACTAGCTAACGTTGCCCATGATTGGAGGTTAGGCTAGCCAGCAAGAATTTTAACCAGGTAGCCTAGGACAACAAATAATAAAAGCATGTACTGTATGACAGAGTGATAGACTGTTTCGTCACCCACATCATATTTAGCTGATGTTGATTGGACAAAATTGTTTTTGGTATATTTTAGTTGTTACTGTATTAGACTAAGCAGAGGTTATTTTGATGTTGAAATGGTGCTGGAATAGTGGAGGCGGCTCCTGTTTTCCTTGCGACTTACAGTAACTCTCTGTGGTTCTAAATCAATAGTTGTTTAGAGGTCTGAAAATGTCGTGAACATCAACTTGCTTGACCATGCTGTAGGTCATGTAACTGTCTGTTGCTGTACATGCAATATGCTTTGTAGACTTCACTGGACAGAGGTTGCTATCCAAGTGACACAGCGGTCTAAGACACTAGAGGCATCACCTGGTTCGATCCCGGGCTGTATCACAACCAGCCGTGAACTGGAGTCCCATAGGGCAGCGCACAATTGGCCCAGTGTCGTCTAGGTTAGGGTTTGGACGGGGGGGGGGGGGGGGGCGTCATTGTAAAATAAGATTTTGTTCTGAACTGACTTGCCTAGTTAAATAAAATAAAACAAAGGTATAGTTGAATTCATTCTGCCACTGTGTCTTCTTATTGTCCTGGCCTTCAGGCCTATGTCACACGGCATGAGGGGAGGGGGAGCTATGCCAGTGATTGTACCACGCACCACTACGGTTCTAAACGGGATTTTCCAGCAGGGCTATCCAGCAAATTAGCACAGCCATTGAATTGTTTATTTATCTAGGCAAGTCAGCTAAGAACAATTTCTTATTTACAATGACGGCCTATGCAGGCCAACCCATAACCCGGACAACACTGGGCCACCCTATAGGAGAGGAGTGGACCAACAGCCTGATCAACTCTATGCGAAGATGTGGCGGGCTGTATGAGGCAAATGGTTGTCCCACCAGATACTGACTGGTTTTCTGATCCACATCCCTACCTGTTGTAAAAGGAGTCTGTGTCTAACAGATGCATATCTGTATTCCCAGTCATGTGACATCCATAGATTAGGGCCTAATTCATATATATATATATATATATAATTCATTTATTTCAATTGACTGATTTCCTTATGTGAACTGTAGCTCAGTGAAATCTTTGAAATGGTTGTGTTTATTAAAAAAAGTTGCGTTTATTTTTTGTTCAGTGTAACATTACATTGAACAACAAAGCAGCTTTCGGCATGTTTTGTTATTTCAGTATAACAAACAAGTTGTCTCTTTTACAATGGGGGTCGATTGAAAATATTTATCCCTAATTTGCGGGCGTGGTCGAGAAGTATTCCTTATTATTACGTGAATATCGACTCGGGAGTATTTGTGTAACCATGTAAACAACTAAACATTTGAAAAGTCGTGACCTATGTTGATTTTGATTGACGGCAGCTTGAATAAATTCAACAATTGGAACAGCAGATGTCGCCAAATAGCATTAATTTCACAAATCTACAAAATCTCAATAATGGCTCAGTATGTTTGAACACACCAATGAAAAGGGCCTACCCTTTAAGTGTGTCCTCATTGTGGGTTTGACCATTTCAGACATGGCTCGGATGAGCTGAAAATAACTTTCTGTAGATAACAGACAGGATAGACACCAGAAGATGGAATGTGTGTTTCTTTATTTCGCCCAAGTCACTGAGAGCAAAACAATTCACCTGGCCATGAGCCATCCTTCCTTCCATGTACTGCGATCCATCTGGAAGGGTCTATCCCAGAGCCTCCACAAAGCAGGGCCCAGATATTCCACATCTCCTTAACAGCACAGGTCAGCTAATCCCTGAGACAACAATTACGTCAGCTGGCCAGAGCAACGCGCACATTCATTCACTCGCGCAAATATATTCTGAAAGCATGCACACTGATGCAAATACATACGCACACACAGCATGGGTGTGTACAAGCAGTTGCCGAGAAGCAGGAACACACACGCACGCACGCCAGTCACCCAGAGGGGTGGACTCGGCTTGGAGTGGCATGGTGTTCTGTCTGGAAATAAATCCAGCCGCCTTAAGAGGAGGACAGTGGAGAAACCCTGTCAAGCAAACAGGCTTCATGCTGCATGTCAGTAGTATACAGCGGCTTCCTCCCTTCCATCTGCACTCATCTCAACGTATGTGATTGGGGATAGACGTAGTTCTTTCTGATCAGTGCCAATTAAATAAAGGAAACAAGGAGAGAAAGCCACTTTACACTGTTAGGATGCACCCAGTCTCCCTTCAGAACAGGGCCTGTATTCATAAGCAGTTCCATAGTAGAAGTGCTGATCTAGGATCAGCTTAAACCCGGTCCATGTAAACTTAATCAATTGCCTATGAGCTAAAAGATAACTGATCCTAGATTATTACTCCTACTCCGAGAAGCTTTATGAATATGGGCCCAGGTAAAGAGATCATATGGGCTGTTCTGCAGAGAAAGTTCATCTAAATAACACAAACTTGTTTGGCTGATATCATACTTCATTTGCAGATGCTTTTATCCAAAGCACCTTGTATGTGGCCCATGCAATAATCATTCAAACACACAACTTAAGCGCCTAATGTATGTATGGCTCAATGATATGATAGGATGCAGGCAGTATTCGGACAGTGAGGAGGTTATGAGAAGAATACATGCTCATGTTAAGGGTAAAAAAAAGTTTCTCTTTCACAATACAGACATAACAGAGAAACACTCCCTGTGGTTGTCATCAACCATTACATAGTATTCAGACTGAAGACGACAACATTACAGTGCATTATGTGTACAGGCCAGACTGAGGAAGAAGCATCACACACCACTGAGCTAACACATTTAAATTCCCTTTTCTACTGCTTAGCTAGACACATGAGATAAATGCCTGTATGCCACCAGCTCTAAAATCAGGTTAACATGAAAACAGTCAGATATCAAACAAAAGCTTTCCCTTGAGAAAAAACTATTGAAAATTCCATTGACGAAAGAAACAGAACGTTATGGCTGAAATGGTGAAACTGATGGAATGTTTGTTTTGTACGTGGATATCCTGGGACAGAATGGAATAGCTATGGACACCAGATATGTATATATGGAATGCTCAACAGGGAGTGGATGTGTGACGTGTATGTGATCAGTGTCTGGACCTTAACACACCTGACAAACACACACGGCAAAGGAAAAAACACACGGGGGCATTTTGGATATTCAGATAGAAATATGCTATGTAGAACAAATATGCCTCCGACATGTAGAGTAAGGAATCACGTCGGCTCTATTCGTGGTATTTCTATCTGCAACATTTGGCTACGGAACGTGGCCCTGGTTGAGGAAATAGGTCCCATATGTTGAGTGAGATTATGAGATGAGCTCCACCTGATGGAATGAGCGAGTGTATGAGTGTGTGTGGATGTGTCAGGTCATACTGCTCAGAGAGAGGACAGGAGAAAGAGGAGCACAGGAGGAGAGGGGGGAGAGGAGGCAGAGGACAGGAGAAACTTTTTTAAGCACAGGAAGAGGGAAGAAATTGGCAGAGGACAGGAGAATTATTCAGCACAGGAGGAGATACTTTGTAGGCAGAGGACAGGAGAAAGGAGCACAGGAGGTCTCTAGAGGGGAGAGGAGAAATTTTTTCAGAGGACAGGAGAAAGGAGGAGCACAGGAGAGGGGAGGAGGCAGAGGACAGGAGAAAGAGGAGCACAGGAGGAGAGGGGATTCTCGATTGAGAGGAGGATATGTTTATTTTTGAACAGAGGACATTGAAGATTTTGCACAGGAGGAGAGGGTCGAGGAGGCAGAGGACAGGAGAAAGAGGAGCACAGGAGGAGAGGGGGAGGGGGGCAGAGGACAGGAGAAAGATCAGGTTCAGGAGAATGGGAGCACAGGAGGAGCACAGGGGAGAGGGAGGCAGAGGACAGGAGAAAGAGGAGCACAGGAGGAGAGGGAAGGGAGGCAGAGGACAGGAGAAAGATGCTGCACAGGAGTTTGAGAGGGGAGAGGAGGCAGAGGACAGGAGAATGGGCACAGGAGGAGAGGGGGAGAGGAGGCAGAGGACAGGAGAATTGGAGCACAGGAGGAGAGGGGGAGAGGAGGCAGAGGACAGGAGAAAGAGGAGCACAGGAGGAGAGGGGGAGAGGAGGCAGAGGACAGGAGAAACAGGAGCACAGGAGGAGAGGGGGAGAGGAGGCAGAGGACAGGAGAAGAGGAGCACAGGAGGAGAGGGGGAGAGGAGGCAGAGGACAGGAGAAGAGGAGCACAGGAGGAGAGGGGAGAGGAGGCAGAGGACAGGAGAAAGAGGAGCACAGGAGGAGAGGGGGAGAGAGGAGGACAGAGAAAGTCAGGAGAAAGAGGACAGGAGAAGAGGAGCACAGGAGGAGAGGGGAGAGGAGGCAGAGGACAGGAGAAAGAGGAGCACAGGAGGAGTCTTCTCCTTGTATGAGCTGAGGACAGGAGAAAGAGGAGCACAGGAGGAGGGGGGAGATTTGGCAGAGGACAGGAGAAAGAGGAGCACAGGAGGAGATCGGGAGAGGAGGCAGAGGACAGGAGAAAGTTTAAAGCACAGGAGGAGATGGGAGGTAGGCAGAGGACAGGAGAAACTTCTTCACAGGAGGAGAGGGGAGAGGTGGCAGAGGACAGGAGAAAGAAGGCGCACAGGAGGAGAGGGGAGAGGAGGCAGAGGACAGGAGAAATAGGAGCACAGGAGGAGAGGGGGAGAGGAGGCAGAGGACAGGAGAAAGAGGGCACAGGAGGAGAGGGGAGAGAGGCAGAGGACAGGAGTAGGACAGGAGAGTTTGCTGCAGAAGAGCACAGGAGGAGAGGGGGAGAGGAGGCAGAGGACAGGATTGAGGAGCACAGGAGGAGAGGGGGAGAGGAGGCAGAGGACAGGAGAAAGAGGAGCACAGGAGGAGAGGGGGAGAGGAGGCAGAGGACAGGAGAAGAGGAGCACAGGAGGAGAGGGGGAGAGGAGGCAGAGGACAGGAGAAACAGGAGCACAGGAGGAGAGGGGAGGGAGGCAGAGGACAGGAGAAGGTCAGGAGGAGAGGGAGAGGAGGCAGAGGACAGGAGAAAGAGGAGCACAGATGGAATGAGGGGGCAGAGGACAGGAGAAGAGGACAGGAGGATGTGGAGAGGGAGGTCAGGGACTGAGGGGGAGGAGAGGGGAGAGGACAGGAGAAAGAGGAGCACAGGAGGAGGGGGAGAGGAGGCAGAGGACAGGAGAAGAGGAGCACAGGAGGAGAGGGGGAGAGGAGGCAGAGGACAGGAGAAAGAGGAGCACAGGAGGAGAGGGGGAGAGGAGGCAGAGGACAGGAGAAAGAGGAGCACAGGAGGAGAGGGGGAGAGGAGGCAGAGGACAGGAGAAAGAGGAGCACAGGAGGAGAGGGGAGAGGAGGCAGAGGACAGGAGAAAGAGGAGCACAGGAGGAGGGGGGAGAGGAGGCAGAGGACAGGAGAAAGAGGAGCACAGGAGGAGAGGGGGAGAGGAGGCAGAGGACAGGAGAAAGAGGAGCACAGGAGGAGAGGGGGAGAGGAGGCAGAGGACAGGAGAAAGAGGAGCACAGGAGGAGAGGGGGAGAGGAGGCAGAGGACAGGAGAAAGAGGAGCACAGGAGGAGAGGGGGAGAGGAGGCAGAGGACAGGAGAAAGAAGAGCACAGGAGGAGAGGGGAGAGGAGGCAGAGGACAGGAGAAAGAGGAGCACAGGAGGAGAGGGGGAGAGGAGGCAGAGGACAGGAGAAAGAGGAGCACAGGAGGAGAGGGGGAGAGGAGGCAGAGGACAGGAGAAAGAGGAGCACAGGAGGAGAGGGGGAGAGAGGAGGCAGAGGACAGGAGAAAGAGGAGCACAGGAGGAGAGGGGGAGAGGAGGCAGAGGACAGGAGAAAGAGGAGCACAGGAGGAGAGGGGGAGAGGAGGCAGAGGACAGGAGAAAGAGGAGCACAGGAGGAGAGGGGAGAGGAGGCAGAGGACAGGAGAAAGAGGAGCACAGGAGGAGAGGGGGAGAGGAGGCAGAGGACAGGAGAAAGAGGAGCACAGGAGGAGAGGGGGAGAGGAGGCAGAGGACAGGAGAAAGAGGAGCACAGGAGGAGAGGGGGAGAGGAGGCAGAGGACAGGAGAAAGAAGAGCACAGGAGGAGAGGGGAGAGGAGGCAGAGGACAGGAGAAAGAAGAGCACAGGAGGAGAGGGGGAGAGGAGGCAGAGGACAGGAGAAAGAGGAGCACAGGAGGAGAGGGGGAGAGGAGGCAGAGGACAGGAGAAAGAGGAGCACAGGAGGAGAGGGGGGAGAGGAGGCAGAGGACAGGAGAAAGAGGAGCACAGGAGGAGAGGGGGAGAGGAGGCAGAGGACAGGAGAAAGAGGAGCACAGGAGGAGAGGGGGAGAGGAGGCAGAGGACAGGAGAAAGAGGAGCACAGGAGGAGAGGGGGAGAGGAGGCAGAGGACAGGAGAAAGAGGAGCACAGGAGGAGAGGGGGAGGAGGCAGAGGACAGGAGAAAGAGGAGCACAGGAGGAGAGGGGGAGAGGAGGCAGAGGACAGGAGAAAGAGGAGCACAGGAGGAGAGGGGGAGAGGAGGCAGAGGACAGGAGAAAGAGGAGCACAGGAGGAGAGGGGGAGAGGAGGCAGAGGACAGGAGAAAGAGGAGCACAGGAGGAGAGGGGGAGAGGAGGCAGAGGACAGGAGAAAGAGGAGCACAGGAGGAGAGGGGAGAGGAGGCAGAGGACAGGAGAAAGAGGAGCACAGGAGGAGAGGGGGAGAGGAGGCAGAGGACAGGAGAAAGAGGAGCACAGGAGGAGAGGGGGAGAGGAGGCAGAGGACAGGAGAAAGAGGAGCACAGGAGGAGAGGGGGAGAGGAGGCAGAGGACAGGAGAAAGAGGAGCACAGGAGGAGAGGGGGAGAGGAGGCAGAGGACAGGAGAAAGAGGAGCACAGGAGGAGAGGGGGAGAGGAGGCAGAGGACAGCTAAAAGCACAGATGAGGAATAGGCTCAGCCCTGCCAGACACACTGCACCCAGCGTTTGCATTGCACCGGCAACACAATAAACAACACACCTAAAACCAGAATGATAAAAGACTTCACATGTTAGGGGATCTCTTTGTTAGAGTTAGCCGTTGGTCCCTAAAGTTGGCTCAGATCTGCAGCACCAGTCCTGCGGCAGAGATGTTGTCCCCTCCCCCTGCAGTCTGGTAAACATCTGTGCACACCAGGTTGGGCGCCACACAGATCTCATAGTCATCCTCGTCCCAGCAGCTGACAGGCCTGGTCTCCTCCAGAGGGATCCGCTGGCTGCCCTCCTGCCGGCTCACAGAGAATGACTCGTCCATGATGAGCCGCGCCTTGCTGGGGTCGATGTCCGGTGAGCCGCACACGTGGCGGTTGGCGGTAAGCGAGGCCTTGGCCACGGCCGACATGGTGTTCTTCCACTGAGAGCCACGCGTCACAATCATGGCCTGGAACGCCAACGTGTGCACGTGGAGCCTGGACAGCGGCCGGCCTTTAGCACTAGCTGCATTAGCGTCCACGCCGCTATCCTCATTAGCATCGCGGTAGCGCTGGTTGACCAGGCGGTAGAGCTCCCTCATCTGGTCGAGGACGGTTGCAACGCGGGGGTTAGGGTCAGAGAGTACGGTGACGTTAGAGCCCCTCAACAGGCTGAGCAGGTTGGGCAGCTCCTGCTCGTTCATCCCCAGGGAGTCGGCATTGGGCAGGACCAGATGCAGCAGGTCCCCCATTAGACCCTCATCCACAAAGCTGGCCATCTCAAAATGGACGCCCGTTCGAGGGGAGGAGGAGGAGAGGAGATTGCCCAGCCGAGAGAGCAGGTTTTTCCTCTCATCTGAAGAGAGAGCGAAAGATAAATTAGCAAAAGTAGTTAAACCAGTCTGACATCACCAAGGCCTGTTGACACAACATTGGATGCACCCCAACACACAAACACTCCCGGTATGTGCTTTCCCACACCGACTGAGGGCCAGTGGCCTGTGTGCCTGAGGCTACAGAGCTACTGTATAGAGGCAGGCATGTTAATCCCCTTTAATACCATCAGTCTGCACATCACTGGAAAACAACCCCTCAATAGCCTGCACTCCCCTCAATCTCACTCACAGCAACACAAACCACTAAAATACCAACAGTCTGTTACTCAATGGGAACCAGCACTGCTCTGAAAACAATGTGTCTCAGAGTAGGAGTGCTGATTCAGGATCAGGTCTGTCCATGTAATCTTATTCATTTTGATCTAAAAGATAAAGCGGATCCTAGAACAACACTCCTACTCAAAGGCTTTGTGGATACGGGCCCAGGCCTCCCTATTGGAGACCGAGCTTAGTGGCGGACGAGGTGTTGAAGTATCCCCTCACCCTGTTGGAAGGGGAAGCTGTCCATCATTTGGAGCCCACCCATCACCAGCAGGTCAGGATGGAAGTCCTGCAGCTTATCCTCAAAGTCCTCCAGTGCCGCTAGGTATGGGTTATGGTCATCACTGTGGACTATGTACCTGGACACACACACACAGGTTAGTGAAACAAGGCAACGGTCATAATGGACTCTATTACAGGTACTTCAGGCCTCCAATTTCCCGGCATCGACGCCCTTGTGTGGCCATAATTCCCCCTAAAAAAAAAAATCTATGCCCTGCGGCCATTGCGCCCTTGGGCTGAATATAATAATGATTTCCCTTCGCTGAGTTCCGAAGCACCTCACTCACATAGCGCTCTCAGATATCTAAATTCTTATTAGCCAATGCCCGTCACGTGACCGGGTCCTTCTTACATGCATTGCATGTGAGACAGTCGTCTACAAATGAAGACAGACACACCGGGGATGCAACGGTGCTCTTCCTTCTTATCAAATTCCGAGGAGCATATTGTAGGTGTCAGAAGAACTGTCCACATTTACTTTGTCAGCCAACAAGATGTGTAATGAACAGCAAAAGCCTATGTCAATCTACTATCCCCCATAGTACAAAAGTTGACCTATTCTATTGGTCATCTTCTTGTTCTGTGGAATAAGTAAATATTTAAAAACATTTATAAAACTACTGTACATCAAAAAAAGCAAATGAGGTTGATGCAACAGATCAGAACGTTTAGCTTAATGTTGATAAGCTATTTCTTCACATTATAAAACGCAGCAATGCGTCACGGCAGTAGGCTATAAGCACAAATGTTCGAAAACGCAATTAGCCGGAAAACACCGTTCTCAAAAGTGTACTGCAAATGCAAGTGGTTTCATATGACAGATGAAAATATCCTTCAGAAATGTAGAAAGAGGGAAGATCTAAAGATGCAACAACAAGTATGGGTTGTTAATATGACTAGGACAGTGTCTTTGGCTGCTGGACATCTAAAGAATGTTGAGAACGAGAGAAATACTGGCTTCAATGGCATATGAAGAAATGTTTATAAAATAATCCCTTAACATTCCAATGGTTGGGACAAGGTAAGACACTTAATTTATGGTACAATAGTTTCAAAATGTTGACTGCCTCCGCTCAGATTGCAAGGTGGGTGACATTGCAGTGCGTAACAGGCCTTTCCCTCCTATCAGAACGAACATTGCCTCAAGTATAGACAGAATCAAGCCTTTAGATATACTACACAGGGCCTTTGGCAAGTATAGACAGAATCAAGCCTTTAGATATACTACACAGGGCCTTTGGCAAGTATAGACAGAATCAAGCCTTTAGATATACTACACAGGGCCTTTGGCAAGTATAGACAGAACCAGATATACTACACAGGGCCTTTGGCAAGTATAGACAGAACCAAGCCTTTAGATATACTACAGGGCCTTTGGCAAGTATTCAGACCACTTCATTTTTTACATTACAGTCTTATTCTAAAATTGATTAAATAAATACAAATCTTCACTAATCTACACTCAATATCTCATAAATGACAAAGTGAAAACTGGTTTAGAAAAAGAATACCTTTGTTTTTTTAATTTAAAAAAACAAATACCGTATTTACTTAAGTATTCAGACCCTTTGCTATGATACTCGAAATTGGGCACAGGTGCATCCTGTTCCCATTGATCATCCTCAAAGTGTTTCTACTTGATTAGAGTTCACCTGTGGAAAATTAAATTGATTGGACATGATTTGGAAAGGCACACACCGGTCTATATAAGTTCCCACAGATGATAGGGCATGTCAGAGCAAAAACCAAGTCATGAGGTCAAAGGAATTGTCTGTAGAGCTCCAAGACAAGACTATGTCGAGGCACAGATCTGGGGAAGGGTACCAAAAAATGTCTGCAGCATTGAAGGTCCCAAGAACACAGTGGCCTCCATCCGTCTTAAATGGAAGAAGTTAGGAACCACCTAGACTCTTCTTAGAGCTGGCCGCCTGGCCAAACTGAGCAATCAGAGGAGAAGGGTCTTGGTCAGGGAGATGACCAAGAACCTGAGGTTAACTCTGACAGAGCTCCAGAGTTCCTCTGTGGAGATGGGAGAACCTTCCAGAAGGACAACCATCTATGCAGCACTCCACCAATCAGGCCTTTATGGAAGAGTGGCCAGACGGAAGACACTCCTCAGTAAAATACACATGACAGCCCACTTGGAGTTTTCTAAAAGGCACCGAAAGGACTCTCAGACCATGAGAAATAAGATTCTCTAGTCTGATGAAACCAAGATTGAACTCTTTGGCCTGAATGCCAAGCATCACGTCTGGAGGAAACCTGGCACCATCCCAATGGTGAAACATGGTGGCTGCAGCATCATTTTTCAGAGGCAGGGACTGGGAGATTAGTCAGGATTGAAGCAAAGATGACCGGAGCAAAGTACAGAAAGATCCTTGATGAAAACTTGCTCCAGAGCGCCGCAGGACCTCAGAATGGGGCAAAGGTTCACCTTCCAAAAGGACAACGACCCTAAGCACACAGACAAGACAACGCAGGAGTGACTTCAGGACAAGTCTCTGAATGTCCTTGAGTGGCCCAGCCAGAGCCCTGATCGAACATCTCTGGAGAGACCTGAAAATAGCTGTACAGCAACGCTCCCCATCCAACCTGACAGAGCTGGAGGAGATCTGCAGAAAATAAATGGGAGAAACTCCCCAAATACAGGTGTGCCAAGCTTGTAGTGTTATACCCAAGAAGACTAGGCTGTAATCTCTGCCAATGGTCCTTCAACAAAGTACTGAGTAAAGGGTCTGAATACTTATGTAAATGTGATCAGTTCTTTATTTTTAATACATCTGGAAAAATGTCTTAAAACCAGTTTTTGCTTTGTCATTATGGGGTATTGTGGTAGATTGATGAGGGGGAAAAACTATTTAATCCATTTTAGAATAAGACTAATGTAACAAAATGTGGAAAAAGTCAAGGGGTTTGAATACTTTCCGAATGCACTGTACATACAAAAGTATGTGGATACCCCTTTAAATGAGTGGATTCGGCTATTCCAGCCCCACCCACTACTGAGAGGTGTAAAACAAAATTGGAAACTCCATAGTCAAACATTGTCAGTAGAAAAGCCTTACTGAAGAGTTCAGTAACTTTCAACGTGGCACAGTCATAGGATGCCACCATTCCAACAAGTCAGTTGGTCAAATTTCTGCCCTGCTAGAGGTGCTCCGGTCAACTGTTAGTGTGTTACTGTGAAGAGGAAACGTCTAAGAGCAACAACAGATCAGCCGCGAAGTGGTAGGCCTCACAAGCTCACAGAATGGGACCGCAGAGTGCTGAAGCACGTAAAAATTGTCTGTCCTCGGTTGCAACACTCACTACTGAGTTCCAAACTGCCCCTGGAAGCAACTTCAGCACAAGGACTGTTCCGTCGGGAGCTTCATGAAATGGGTTTCCATGGCCGAGCAGCCGTTTAGCCTAGTTAAATTCGGCTACATTTTTAGGCGCCTCATTTCGGCATCGGTCTAAACATGAAAGGCTGTAGCCAATACGCATAGGCTATCAACAAACACTTCCATCTGTGGGCGAGTAGTATCGCGATACCACGCTAAAAAGATAAATAAACATCCTGTTCACCCCGTCTCCCAAATGCTTGTTCATGTTGTTTTCTAAACATTCTCCAAAAACCTGTCATTGAAATTCACACTTCTACTCAATACAACACATTGAATTTAACGTCACAGTGTTCGGTAGAATACTGCATAGAATGGCTGATTTGCTCATATTTGCCAAGGCCTACCTGCAATTTGGCTGGAGGAAAACACATCAGTGGAGGCCGCTGAAGGAAGGACAGATCATAATAATAGCTGGAACAAGGAACAACGCAAATGGAATGGCATCAAACACATAGAAACCGTGCGTTTGATACCATTCCACACAATCTGCAATAACTATTATCGCGAGCCCGTCCTTCCCAATGAAGGTGTCACCAACCTCCTGTGACATACATGCATAATGATCTGCATATCATTGTCAGTGAGGGGAAAACACTGCATGAAACATTCTTTACTCTCAACATTGACACACTGTCTCCCTCACTCTCATGAAAACACACCAATCTCTCTCTCCCACAAACACACACACTGCTCCCTACTTTTAAAATGTTGGGCACCAAACAGAATTGAAGGAGCAGCAGAAATAAATAGATTGTTGATATAGTGTAGGCTTACATTAGGCTTATATGAATCCTACCTTTTGAAGCACATCTCATGAGTAGCAGACCCTTTTCCTTTCTTCCTGTGTAAATCAAATGTGCCTACAACTACTGTCAAGTTACCAGGTTGTTAGCTAGCTAGGTATCATGACTGAACAATGCTGTTTGTTATCAACCAATAATTAGCGACCCAGGATGAGTTTTAAACATGCTTTGTGAAATTATTTCAAATGCGTGCGAATCCTGATATAATGAAAAAACGTCCCCTCCGTTAATATGAGTCATATTCTTTTAACCGTTCAGGCAAGAGACAAGTAATTTTCTTTGCTGAAAAGCATGCCTTGAACTTGCAGTCTACTCAGACTGGTCTGTGATCTCAGTTATAACAGACCATGAAATGATACAATGTATCAACATTGCTCGCTGCTCCAATTTAACAAAATGTACAAAGCTAACAGAAGACTCATGAGGGTCTGGATCCCTGCTCGCCATAACAGCTAAATGATTTATAAAACTCTGACTGAGGAATAGACGTACATGAAGAGCAGACGGAGAGAAGCAGCTGAGTGAGGGCTGGTGGGGGATGCTGAGGGAAGCAGGTGAGTGAGGGCTGGTGGGGGATGCTGAGAGCAGCAGGTGAGTGAGGGCTGGTGGGGGATGCTGAGGGAAGCAGGTGAGTGAGGGCTGGTGGGGGATGCTGAGGGAAGCAGCTGAGTGAGGGCTGGTGGGGGATGCTGAGGAAAGCAGCTGAGTGAGGGCTGGTGGGGGATGCTGAGGCAGAAGCAGGGCTGATGTGAGGGCTGGTGGGGGATGCTGAGGAAAGCAGGTGAGTGAGGGCTGGTGGGGGATGCTGAGGAAAGCAGCTGAGTGAGGGCTGGTGGGGGATGCTGAGAGCAGCAGGTGAGTGAGGGCTGGTGGGGGATGCTGAGAGCAGCAGGTGAGTGAGGGCTGGTGGGGGATGCTGAGGGAAGCAGGTGAGTGAGGGCTGGTGGGGGATGCTGAGAGCAGCAGGTGAGTGAGGGCTGGTGGGGGATGCTGAGGAAAGCAGGGCTGAGTGAGGCAGCTGGTGGGGGATGCTGAGGGAAGGGCTGGTGGGGGATGCAGGTGAGTGAGGGCTGGTGGGGGATGCTGAGGGAAGCAGGTGAGTGAGGGCTGGTGGGGGAAGCTGATGCTGAGAAGCAGCTGAGTGAGGGCTGGTTTGAGGGAAGCAGGTGAGTGACTGGTGGGGGACGCTGAGTTGACTGGTGGGGGATGCTGAGGGAAGCAGCTGAGTGAGGGCTGGTGGGGGATGCTGAGGGAAGCAGCTGAGTGAGGGCTGGTGGGGGATGCTGAGGGAAGCAGGTGGGTGAGGGGTGGTGGGGGACGCTGAGGGAAGCAGCTGAATGAGGGCTGGTGGGGGACGCTGAGAGAAGCAGGTTTTTTACTGCAGTTACAGTGCAGCGTAACTGCAGTTACAGTGCAGCGTTACAGTGCAGTATAACTGCAGTTCAACTGCATTACACTACAGTTATTCTATTACTGTGTCCAAAATACCACTTACAAAACTGCAATCTTTTTTTGTATGTATTTTAAAATGTTGGTATCATAAGTATCATGATGTTTTGGTACCGTGATATTACAGTGGTACCAGTATAAGATGCATCACTAGTAGGTCCACACATAGATACGCACACACACACACCTGTTGGGCAGAAACACACCTGTTGGCCCTGCGGGCGGTGTACTGGCCCCAAGTGGCTCCAGATGGGTACTCCAGGATCAGATGGATATCAGGCTCCTCCACCACATTACCTGCAACTGGACAAACAGAGAGGGGGGGTGAGAGGTGGGGGATGGAATCAAGGAGGGAGATGTTAGGTATGTAACTGTGATGTGTGTGTGTGTGTGTGTGTGTGTGTGTGTGTGTGTGTGTGTGTGTGTGTGTGTGTGTGTGTGTGTGTGTGTGTGTGTGTGTATACACCTGTGATATGCTGGGACAGTACATCAGCGAAGTCAGGGCTAAAGCTCCCCCCTAACAACACGTCGCAGCCCTCGGTTGCCATTCGACCAGCCATCACTGGGGCGTTGCCACCTATGGACCAGCGGTTGCCGGGCAACTCACGAGATGTCTCGACCAGCTGACTGAACAGGGTGTTGTTCATCACAAACCGCCTGAGAGAAGAGGTGGGGGAGGGAGGTACCAGAAAAAGGGCAGGTCAGAAGGTAGAAACATTACTGCTTAAAAAGCATTACAAAACCATACCCAGAAACTTTCTACAATTGTGTGTGATGCATACATGGCCTCAGTATAATCAGATTAACCTACAGGATGAGTCACAGCATCAGGTAGATTACAAACTTCTACAGATGCACAATCGAGAGCATCCTGGCGGGATGTATGCCGCTTGGTACGGCAACTGCTCCGCCCACAACCGTAAGGCTCTCCAGAGGGTAGTGAGGTCTGCACAACGCATCACCAGGGGCAAACTACCTGCCCTCCAGGACACCTACACCACCCGATGTTACAGGAAGGTTAAAAAGATCATCAAGGACAACAACCAGCCGAGCCACTGCGTGTTCACCCCCCTATCATCCAGAAGGCGAGGTCAGTACAGGTGCATCAAAGCTGGGACCGAGAGACTGAAAAACAGCTTCTATCTCAAGGCCATCAGACTGTTAAACAGCCACCACTAATATTGAGTGGCTGCTGCCAACACACTGACTCAACTCCAGCCACTTTAATAATGGGAATTGATGGGAAATTATGTAAAATATATCACTAGCCACTTTAAACAATGCTACCTAATATAATGTTTACATACCCTACATTATTCATCTCATATGTATACGTATATACTGTACTCTATATCATCTACTGCACCTTTATGTAATACATGTATCACTAGCCACTTTAACTATGCCACTTTGTTTACATACTCATCTCATATGTATATACTGTACACGATACCATCTACTGTATCTTGTATGCCGCTCTGTACCATCACTCATTCATATATCTTTATGTACATATTCTTTATCCCCTTATACACACACAAGTGTAAGACAGTAGTTTTGGAATTGTTAGTTAGATTACTTGTTGGTTATTACTGCATTGTCGGAACTAGAAGCACAAGCATTTTGCTACACTCGCATTAACATCTGCTAACCATGTGTATGTGACAAATAAAATTTGATTTGAGTTTCATTATGGTTAGTAGAGCCCAGGCAGCACCTGTGTGTTGCATGACTCTGGGCATTCCTCTTCTCTACATATTAGTATCAACCAGGGTTGGGGTCACTTGAGTTGAAGTCACCCAATTCAGGAAGAGATTTGAAAAGAAATTCAAAACTTTTTAAATAGCTTCTCATTTTCAGTTTATTGAGAATGATTTATATTTTTCTAAATGATTGAATTGGAATTTCAGTTGACTTCCTGAAATTGACTGACTAATTGTAAGTGACCCCCAACCCTGGTATCATCAAGCCACAGTGCATCAGTATACACAGACAGCTCCATGGTGAGAAAGGAACGCAGACTGTTTTCATTACAACTTAGTTTCACACAATGAGCACATAGCTATGCTACACTGCAACACCACAACTGAAAAGGGAGCTAGCACTGAGAGAAAACCAGAGCCACGTTTGGCAGCTAACTTGCTACTTGTTGGAACAATCCACATTTCAAACAATAAAACTGGACACCCTGCCTCTGTTTTGGTAAAAATATGAGGGACGGGCCTGGAGAAAGGTAGGTATAACCACTCCAAGGACTGATCATCCATGATATCAAAATTAATTGTTGCAACCATATTTTGAGGCTAAACAAGTGTTTGTAAACATTGTAAATGTAAACCAACATTGAAGTAAAATGGGATTATATTTTGGTTTCTGTTGAGGTGTGACCATTGAACCTAGCTCTGTCAAATTGGTTGTTGGCCAATGCTAGACAGCCATTTTCAAGTCTGCCATAGATGTTCAAGTAGATTTAAGTCAAAACTGTAACTCGGCCATATAGAAACATTCACCGTCTTCTTGGTAAGTAGCTCCAGTGTAGATTTGGCCTTTAGGTTATTGTCCTGATGAAAGGTGAATTCATCTCCCAGTGTCTGGTGGACAACTGACTGAACCAGGTTTTCCTCTAGGATCTTGCCTGTGCTTAGCTGCATTCTGTTGTTTTTTTTATCTTGAAAAGCTCCCCAGTCCTTAATGATTACAAGCATATGTAACCGATGTGAAATGGCTAGCTAGTTAGCGGTGGTGCGCACTAATAGCGTTTCAGTCGGTGACGTCACTTGCTCTGAGACCTTGAAGTAGTTGTTCCCCTTGCTCTGCAAGGGCTGCAGCTTTTGTAGAGCGATGGGTAACGCTGCTTCGTGAGTGTCCGTTGTTGATGTGTGCAGAGGGTCCCTGATTCGAGCCCAGGTAGGGGCGAGGAGAGGAACGGAAGCTATACTGTTACCCATAACATGATGCAGCCACCCACTATGATTAAAAATATGGAGAGTGGTACTCAGTAATGTGTTGTATTGAATTTACCTCAAACATAACACTTGGAATCATGACAAAAAAAGATTCAGTATTCATTTAGTGTCTTGTTGCAAACAGGATGCATGTTTTGGAATATTTAAAAAAAATCCTGTACAGGCTTCGTTCTTTTCACTGTGTCAATTAGGTTAGCATTGTGGAGTAACTACACTGAACAACAAAAAACATGTTGTGTTGGTCCCATGTTTCATGAGCTGAAATAAAAGATCCCAGAAATGTTTCATATGCATAAAAAGCATAGTTCTCTCAAATTGTGTGTACAAATTTGTTTACATTCCAGTTAATGAGCATTTCTTCTTTGCCAAGATAATCCATCCACCTGACAGTTTATCAAGCTGATGTCAATGTTAAGAACAAATTCTTATTTTCAATGACGGCCTGGGAACAGAACTGTGTTCAAGGGCCCAGATTTGGTCAGCTCGGGGTTTGATCTCGCAACCTTCCGGTTACTAGTCCAACGCACTAACCACTAGGCTACCCTGCTCTGTGTAATGCCCTGATCATTACACAGGTGCACCTTGTGCTAAGGATAATAAAAAGGCCACTATAATGTGCAGATGTCACAACACAATGCCACAGATGTCTCAAGTTGAGAAAGCGTGCAATTGGCATGCTGGCTGCAGGAATGTCCACCAAAGCTGTTGCCAGAGAATTTAATGTAAATTTCTCTTCCATGAGCCACCTCCATGTCATTTTAGAGAATTTGGTAGTACGTGTAACCACGCCAGCCCAGGACCACATCACGGTTCTTCACCTGCGGGAACATCTGGGACTAGCCACCCGGAGAGCCGATGAAACTGCAGGTTTGCACAATGGCCACTGGCACGCTGGAGAAATGTGCTTTTCACGGATGAATCCCGGTTTCAACTATACCGGGCAGATGGCAGACAGCGTGTATGGCGTTGTGTGCACGAGCGGTTTGCTGATGTCAATGTTGTGAACAGAGTGCCCCATGGTGGCGGTGGTATGCGCATGCATAAGCTACTTACAACCAGGGGCGGCAGGGTAGCCTAGTGGTTAGAGCGTTGGACTAGTAATCGAAAGGTTGCAAGTTCAAATCCCCGAGCTGACAAGGTACAAATCTGTCGTTCTGCCCCTGAACAGGCAGTTAACCCACTGTTCCTAGGCCATCATTGAAAATAAGAATTTGTTCTTAACTGACTTGTCTGGTAAAATAAAAAACCAACACAATTTCATTTTATTGATAGAATTTTGAATGCAGAGATACGGTGACGAGATCCTGAGGCCAATTTTCGTGCCATTCATCCTCCGCCATCACCTCCTGTTTCAGCATGGTAATGCACGGCCCCATGTCAAAGGTCTGTACACAATTCCTAGAAGCTGAAAATGTCCCAGTTCTTCCATGGCCTGCGCACCCAGACATGTCACCCATTGAGCATGTGTGGGATGCTCTGGATCGACAGCGTGTTCCAGTTCCCGCCAATATCCAGCAACTTCACACAGCCATTGAAGAGGAGCTAGACAACATTCCACGTGCCACAATAAACAGCCTGATCACCTCTATGTAAAGGAGATGTGTTGCGCTGCATGAGGAAAATGGTGGTCACACCAGATACGGACTGGTTTTCTGATCCACACCCTTATTATTATTTATTTTTTAAGTATCTATGACCAACAGATGCATATCTGTATGCCCAGTCATGTGAAATCCATAGATTAGGACCTAATGAATTTATTTCAATTGACTGATTTCCTTTTATGAACTGTACCTCAGTAAAACCTTTGAAATTGTTGCGTTTATATTTTTGTTCATTGTACAATGTTGTTGATCCATCCTCAGTTTTCTCCTATCACAGCCATTAAACTCTATAACTGTTTAAAAGTCACCATTGGCCTCATGGTGAAATCCCTGAGTGGTTTCCTTCCTCACCGGCAACATTCAGGAAGGACGCCTGTATCTTTGTAGTGAATAGGTATATATTGATACACCATCTGAAGTGTAATTAATAACTTCACCATGCTCAAAGAGATATTCAAGATCTTCCTTTTTACCCATCTACCAATAGGTGCCCCTCTTTGTGAGGCACTGGAAAACCTCTCTGGTCTTTGTGGTTTTCACTGCTCAACTGAGGGACCTTACAGATAATTGTATGTGTGGGGTACAGAGATGAGGTTGTCATTCAAGAATCATGTTAAACACTATTATTGCACACAGACTAAGTCCCTGCAAGTTATTAAGCACATTTGACTGTTGAACGTATTTAGGCTTTCCATAACAAAGGGGTTGAATACTCAGACACAAGACATTTCAGCGTTTCACTTTTAATTAATTTGTAAAAAATGTCTAAGTACATAATTCCACTTTGACATTATGGAATATTGTGTGTAGGCCAGTGACAAAATCTAAACGTATAACTTTCTGAAGGCACTGTATGTATCATTAATGTAGCAACTGCAGACTGCCCCTTTAAAAAGATTGTTGATATGAGAAGGTGTGAGAGGAACGGCGTTAGACTATTAATTATGATTAATGCCTTAGTCTACAAGGTGTGATCGCGTATCAGGATCTTGACTGAGTGTGTACCCTGCTAACAACATGTTGTTCCTCAACTAGAAATATCCCCCCTGGTCTCTTAGTTTCACACACGCGCGTGTTTCTAAGTGCCTTTGCCTTCTAACTTTGTCCTTCAGTTATTTAACACCACGCAGTGCTTGGCCACTCACTCTGCAGCGGCTCCCGGGACGAAGAAGTAAGCGAAGCTCTGTGCCAGCTGATCAGCGTTCTCTATGTAGTCATGATGGAGAGGTTGGTCTGTGGGTGGCAGGCCGATCTTATTCAGCAACCTCACCCCGTCCACGAGGATGTCTACACAACCCCCTAAACCTGGAGGGAAAGGAGAAGGTAACAGTATTTAATACTGTAGAGAATCACAACACAACCCCCAAACCTGGAGACAGAGAGAGACAGAGAGGAAGGTAACAGTATTTGGGAGGGAAGATAATTCGATGCCCCTGCACAACAGTCCCCAATCCCTGCAGTGAGCTCACTATGTCAGCACCCCCCCTTGCCAAAACACAATCATTACTGCAAAGTCACTCATAAGTGACTCATGTATACTCACGTAGCGTAATTGCACTCATGTAACTAACTGTGTATAACAAAAGGCTTGTGCAAGGTACAGGAATCACTGATATGAATTAAACAGTTGTGCAAAGGCATTATATTCAAGGTTCAGAGAAATAGGGATGTGCAATACTGAGTATATGAGGGGTGAGATTATGTCTGGCCTATGCCATGATGTCTCCCATTCCTGTTGGGCTGTATAACCGCCTAGCGGGCACTGGACCGTCCACAACAGCAGGGCTCTCCAGGGAGTGGTGCAGTCTGCCCAAACGCATCACTGGGGCGCACTTCCTGCTCTCCAGGACACCTACTGCACCCGATGTCACAGGAAGGCCAAAAAGATCATCAAGGGCATCAAACACCCGATCCACGGCCTGTTCACCACGCTATCATCCAGAAGGCGAGGTCAGTACAGGTGCATCAATGCTGGGACCGAGAGACTGAAAAACAGCTTCTATCTCAAAGGCTGTCAGACTGTTAAATAGCCATCACTAGCCGGCCTCCACCCAGTTCCTGAACTTGGTCACTGTCACTAGCCGGCCACCACACTGTTACTCAACTCTGCACCTTAGAGGCCCGATGGACATAGACATGGAACACTGGTCACTAATAATGTATACATACTGTTTTACTAATTTCATATGTATATACTGTATTCTAGTCAATGCCATCCTATTTAACTATTGCAGTACATATACTCTTCTATCCTATGTATTATGAAGATATACTACATATTCTATCCACATACTGTCCGTAATGTCTATATATCCCATCACACACACACAAACATTTATACTCTGGACTCCAACATTACGCATCCTAATATTTCTATATTTCCATTATTTTACTTTTAGATGTGTGTATTGTTGTGATATAGATATTAGTGCATTGCTGGAGCTAGAAAAACAAGCAATTTTTGCTACACCCGCAATAACATCTGCTAAATATGTGTTTGTGACCCATAAAATGTGATCTTGTCTCTAATCTCTACATTACTCCTTGGACCCAGATTCGTGTCCAGATCTCCACAACCTTTACTCAGTCTAGCCATGTGTCTGCAGAGATAACTGGGTGGGTCAGTATGTTGGTAGATACTGGGACAAGTTAACAGTGGCTTTTGGTGCCAGAATGCAGAAAAACTGTTAACACTCGTGACAGTTACAAAACTGGATGCCTTTAGTAGTCTCCAAATACCTCAGGGTTCTCTCGTGTGTAGTGTGAGTAAAGGAGTTTTTATGCCTAAATGCAGAGATAACACATGCTTGTTGCCCCAGAGTCCACAAAGAGGGTATATACTGAAAGCTGTTCATCACTGGTTAATGGAAAACTAGTTAGGCCTAAACCAACGAAACTAACTACATTTCCCCAAAACATCTACTATACAGTACTGAATTGGCAAGTTAATATAACAAAGAACAGTAAGAAACAAATGGGTCTGACTGACAATGTCACTGATAACAAAACATTCCAGCTAGGCTACTTCCCTAATTATTATGGTACTTGGCTCACTAGCTAGCTAAAGCTACATAAAACCACAATATTTGAAAATGGTTTCATAAAAAGATGGTGGTGCTTGCTTTACCAGATAGTTTTCATACCAATCCAGAACCCCATCCAAAATGCATCACCTCTCCTGCGCATCAAAGCAAGGTTACCTAAACCAGAGATAATACTAATATACATGGCTAAATTGAGCTAGCTAAATGATGTTAGGCTTAGCTAGCTGGTTATACAGGATTCTCACCTATCGCCACCCTGGGTCTGGCGTTGTTAATCCCCACTTTGCTTTCAGCCCGCAGCAGGGAGGACAGCACTGTGTCCAACCGGTCATCCAGCCTTGAATCCCCGGGAGGTCGGAACCAGTACGCCAGCAGAACCATCGCAAGAGACATTGCCGTCCCATACTTCATGAATGAAAACCCGCTTCCTCGCTCCATGGCCAGCAGCGGCTGCGGACTCGCCAGAACTCCTACAGCAGCAAGGAAGAGAACAGCGCTAACTTGGCTTGCAAACAAACTGTATTTAAAAGACAAGTATCCCCGGGATGGCAGATGAGTTGGTGGTTTCAAGCGAGTATGCAGCAGGGTCAACAGTAGCTGTGGAGGGGGAGTGACAACAATGCGGAAGTAGCTAGCTCGGGGCGGGCACATATTCTTCGGTCGTCACGAGTTACCACAGCCCTAAACCCCGCCCATTTCTACAATTTCCCTTCTTAATAACATGTGATTTTAAACCTAACACCGACCTTTAATCACATTGCTACATTTATGCCTAACCCTAACGTTAAATTAAGACCAAAAATCACATTTTTTGTTTTCATAAATTTTTATTATATAGCTATTTGTGGCTGTGTGGTAACTAGTGGAAACTAGATTCTTCGGCTTGCAGTTTGAGCTAGTCTTTACAGTGGGACACTTTTGAGCTTGTTTGACAGTATTTCCAGGGATAGGAATAAATTACAATGACAAAATACAGTTGCAAAATATCCTAAAAAACAATGTATGAAAATAAAATATAAGATACTTTTGCAAATGTAAAAATAAATATTTTGTCACACCCGTGGTATTCGGTATGTTATAAAAACTGGGTGGTTCGATGCGTCGTGCGTGGGAACAGCCCTTAGCCGTAATATATTGGCCAAATACCACACCCCCTCGTGCCTTACTGCTTAATTATAAACTGGGTGGTTCGAGCCCTGAATGCTGATTGGCTGACAGCCGGGCATATGAGACCGTATACCACGGGTATGACAAAACATGTATTTTCACTGCTTTAATTACATTGGTAACCAGTTTATACGTTTCTAGCTAATTTTGGATTACATTTTTGTTCAATTCTGAAAACAACGTTGGATCCATTGGTTGAATCAGTGGTACCTGAGGTCAGGTAAGTGCGCACAACGTTGTATCGCCCTCTTGCGGTGACTCTACTAGAAATAGTGTTCTACTCCAATGGTTCGCAACCTTTTTTGCTTACTGTACCACCAACTGAATTTTGCTCTGCCTGGAGTACCCTCTCATGCATGAAGTACCATCTCATGCACATTTTGACAGTAAGCCTATGGCTTCATGAGTCCTCTCAAGTACCCACCGTGGATAGGCCAAGTACCCCTGGTTAGGAACAAATGTTCTACTCTGCTTAAGTGGTGGAACACACATACACACGTTTTGAGCCGTTCTATTCATACCTTTCAAACGGGCATCACTATCACTTTCCCTCCACAAAATGTGAGAAAAGGAATAAAGTAAGTAAAGTAAGTATTTGGTCAGCTTTTTTCCATCTTATTTTAATAGTTTTTCCCTCATAACAAAATACAAAACATAGCAAGGAATAAAAAAGAAACAAACAAAAAACAGGTTTTAGTCTATGTTACAAAATGCTAAACATTGTCTCAGACAGTACAAGTCAAATACTTGAAATGTGTCCATCCACTAGCACTTAGACAAGCAAGTCTCACTTCAATCACCTGCTGTTTTACAGAGCATGCCGTCCTTAATCATTCTAATTGTAATCCTTAATAAAAGTCTACCGAGAACTAAAATTTGACATGGACAATTCAATTGTTTGTTGAAAAAAACAACATTTTACAACATAAAAGGGATATGTTGCCCTTGCATTAGACTTGATTGAGAAGGTGACCACAGTCCATTCTGTTGTCCATCTCATTTTAAAACACATGTTAAAGACATGACTCATAAATAAAATGTACCGGTACCTTCTACTCTAATATCATTCAAAGGCAACAAAAAAGTGCCTTATGGAAGCAAAAATAGAAGATATTTACATGACAGTCAAGCTAGGTTGGGCTGGCCTGGATCCATGGTCCTCTGCTCTCTATTACGCCACTCTAACACACCATAGTTATGTCAGGCCAGGGGTGTATTCAGAAGTTGGAAACAGAAAACGGAAAACATTTACCCCGAATGGAAAACGTTTTGCAACGGAAACTGTAGTTTCTATTGGACATATTCCGATAAGTCCCTCAACATTTTGCTCTGTTTGCTTCTGTTTGGTTCCTATCGAATACACCCCAGGTTCATAATACTACAGTACCTTAAGAAAGTATTCACAGGCCTACACACAATACCCCATAATGTCAAAGTGGAATTATGTTTTTAAAAATGTTTACAAATTACATAAACATTTCAAGCTGAAATGTCTTGAGTCAATAAGTATTCAATCCCTTGGTTATAGCAAGCCTAACTAAGTTCAGGAGTACAAATTTGGTTAACAAGTCACATAATAAGTTGCATGGACTCACTGTGTGTGCAATAACAGTGTTTAACGTGATTTTTTTAATGACCACCTCATCTCTGTACACCACACATACAATTATCTGTCCCTCAGTCGAGCAGTGAATTTCAAACACAGATTCAACCACAAAGACCAGGGAGTTTTTCTAATGCTTCGCAAAGATGGGCACCTATTGGTAGAAGGGTCAAAAAGAAAAAAAGCAGACATTAAATATCCCTTTGAGCCTGGTGAAGTTATTAATTACACTTCAGATGGTGTATCAATACAGTCAGTCATTAGAAAGACACAGGCGTCCTTCCTAACTCAGTTACTGGAGAGAAAGGTAACCGGTCAGGGATTTCACCATGAGGCCAATGGTGACTTTAAAACATTTAGAGTTTAATGGCTGTGATAAGAGAAAACTGAGGATGGACCAACAACATTGTACTTACTCCACAATACTAACCTAATTGACAGCGTGAAAAGAAGGAAACCTGCACAGAATATTTTTTTTTTTAAATGCATCCTGTTTGCAACAAGGCACTAAAGTAATACTGCAAAAAATGTGGCAAAGCAATTCACTTTATTTGTCCTGAATACAATTTGTTATGTTTGTCCTGAATACAAAGTGTTTACCACTTTTCATATTTTTAAGCTTAGTGGTGGCTGCATCATGTGACAGGTATGCTTGTGATCATTAAGAACTGGGGAGTTTTTCAGGGTAAAAAAATAAACAGAATGGAGCTAAGCACAGACAAAGTCCTAGAGAAAAACCTGCTTCAGACTGCTTTCCACTAGACACTTGAAAAAGCGTGAAGAATTTTGAAAAGAATAATGGGAAAATGGGGCTCCCAAATGGCGCAGCGGTTTAAGGCACCGCATCTCAGTGCTAGAGGCGTCACTACAGACCCTGGTTTGATTCCAGGATGTATCACAATCGGCTGTTCCATAGGGCGGCGCACAATTGGCCCAGCGTTGTCCGGGTTAGGGTTTGGCCTGGGGGGCTAAGCCGTCATTGTAAATAAGATTTTCTTCTTAACTGACTTGCCTAGTTAAATAAAGGTTACATAAAATAAATAAATAAAAATGTTGCTCAACCAGGTGTGGAAAGCCGTTAGAGACTTACATAGAAAGACTCAGCTGTAATCACTGCCAAAGGTACTTCTACAAAGTATTGACTCAGGGGTGCGAATACTTACAATAGGGCAAAAAAGTATTTAGTCAGCCACCAATTGTGCAAGTTCTCCCACTTAAAAGGATGAGAGAGGCCTGTAATTTTCTTCATAGGTACACTTCCAACTATGATAGACAAAATGAGGGAAAAAAATCCAGAAAATCACATTGTAGGATTTTTAATGGATTTATTTGCAAATTATGGTGGAAAATAAGTATTTGGTCACCTACAAACATACAAGATTTCTGGCTCTCACAGACCTATAACTTCTTCTTTAAGAGGCTCATCTATCCTCCACTCGTTACCTGTATTAATGGCACCTGTTTGAACTTGTTATCAGTATAAAAGACACCTGTCCACAACCTCAAACAGTCACACTCCAAACTCCACTATGGCCAAGACCAAAGACCTGTCAAAGGACACCAGAAACAAAATTGTAGACCTGCAGCAGGCTGGGAAGACTGAATCTGCCATAGGTAAGCAGCTTGGTTTGAAGAAATCAACTGTGGGAGCAATTATTAGGAAATGGAAGACATACAAGACCACTGATAATCTCCCTCGATCTGGAGCTCCACGCAAGATCTCACCCCGTGGGGTCAAAATGATCACAAGAACGGTGAGCAAAAATCCCAGAATCACACGGGGGACCTAGTGAATGACCTGCAGAGAGCTGGGACCAAAGTAACAAAGCCTACCATCAGTAACACACTACGCCACCAGGGACTCAAATCCTGCAGTGCCAGACATGTCCCCCTGCTTAAGCCAGTACATGTCCAGGCCCATCTGACGTTTGCTAGAGAGCATTTAGATGATCCAGAAGAAGATTGGGAGAATGTCATATGGTCAGATGAAACCAAAATATAACTTTTTGGTGAAAACTCAACTCGTCGTGTTTGGAGGACAAAGAATTGCATCCAAAGAACACCATACCTACTGTGAAGCATGGGGGTGGAAACATCATGCTTTGGGGCTGTTTTTCTGCAAAGGGACCAGGACGACTGATCCATGTAAAGGAAAGAATGAATGGGGCCATGTATCGTGAGATTTTGTGTGAAAACCTCCTTCCATCAGCAAGGGCATTGAAGATGAAACGTGGCTGGGTCTTTCAGCATGACAATGATCCCAAACACACCGCCTGGGCAACGAAGGAGTGGCTTCGTAAGAAGCATTTCAAGGTCCTGGAGTGGCCTAGCTAGTCTCCAGATCTCAACCCCATAGAAAATCTTTGGAGGGTGTTGAAAGTCCGTGTTGCCCAGCAACAGCCCCAAAACATCACTGCTCTAAAGGAGATCTGCATGGAGGAATGGGCCAAAATACCAGCAACAGTGTGTGAAAACCTTGTGAAGACTTACAGAAAATGTTTGACCTCCGTCATTGCCAACAAAGGGTATATAACAAAGTATTGAGATAAACTTTTGTTATTGACCAAATACTTATTTTCCACCATAATTTGCAAATAAATTCATAAAAAATCCTACAATGTGATTTTCTGGATTTTTTTTTCTCATTTTGTCTGTCATAGTTGAAGTGTACCTATGATGAAAATTACAGGCCCCTCATCTTTTTAAGTGGGAGAACTTGCACAATTGGTGGCTGACTAAATACTTTTTTCCCCCACTGTATCTAAATGCGATCTTTCTGTATTTAATTTTCAATACATTTGCAAACATTTATAAAAACCTGTTTTCCCTTTGTCATTATGGGGTATTGTGTGTAGATTGGTGAGCTTAAAAAAATGATTGAATCCATTTTGAATTCAGGCGGTAACACAACAAAATGTGGAATAAGTCCAGGGGTAACAATTTCTTTTGAAGGCACCTTCAATAATGAGCCTTTGTCAGTCAGTTTACACTGCTTATACACCGAGTAAAAAGATGAGAGTTGACAATAATAACTCTTTCAACACACAAACCCACTCTAGGCTATGTATCACACAACTTCTGAAACAGTAGACAGTAGTAACATTTACTTCAGCCTGATTTAAATGCTTCTCTGAGAAGTCAGGGTTATTCCACTGTGTTGGCCCCAAAATACATTTAGGCCTAATCTACAGTTCAATTCAATAAATACAATAAAAACAACAGTTATATACCATTGTGGTTCTTCCAATATGCAATTATTAGACAAACAGTCAACACACACACAACATACACAGGGTGCTCCCATATTGAAACATTTCACTCTTGGATTTACATGATCAATCTGGTCCTTAGCAGCTTTGTCTGAATGAGTCCAGCTTAAATATTCCAGTGGAACTCGCACAAAGCCTCACACAAAGCACTGATTCAAGACAATGTGATTTCCAAATGTCAATGAAAAGTATATGCACCTTGACAGTTCCAAAAATAAAACCAACAAAAATGACTCCATCCACAAAAAAAGGACTACCTTTTATAAAAGTTCTACAATCAAATTAATTTTAAAAGTATTTACAATAAACAACTAAAGGCCTGAAATCGTTACTTAAATTACATTACTATTAAATCTTAAGCACTTTAAAGCATCGTACTGTAGGATAAAAGCATGTCTATTTGTTCGACTGTGTCACTGTTAATATGGGGCCTTCTAGGCCTTACCTAAGGAATTTGAGCCTTTAGCACCAAATTCCTAGTTCTATTGCTAACAGTAGATTATTAGTGGTGGTGAGGAGAACTCCTAGTTCTACTGCTAACAGTAGGCTATCAGAGGTGGTGAGGAGAACTCCTAGTTCTACTGCTAACAGTAGATTATTAGTGGTGGTGAGGAGAACTCCTAGTTCTACTGCTAACAGTAGGCTATCAGAGGTGGTGAGGAGAACTCCTAGTTCTACTGCTAACAGTAGATTATTAGTGGTGGTGAGGAGAACTCCTAGTTCTACTGCTAACAGTAGATTATTAGTGGTGGTGAGGAGAACTCCTAGTTCTACTGCTAACTGTAGATTATTAGTGGTGGTGAGGAGAACTCCTAGTTCTACTGCTAACAGTAGATTATTAGTGGTGGTGAGGAGAACTCCTAGTTCTACTGCTAACAGTAGGCTATCAGAGGTGGTGAGGAGAACTCCTAGTTCTACTGCTAACAGTAGGCTATCAGAGGTGGTGAGGAGAACTTCTAGTTCTACTGCTAACAGTAGGCTATCAGAGGTGTTGAGGAGAACTCCTAGTTCTACTGCTAACAGTAGGCTATCAGAGGTGTTGAGGAGAACTCCTAGTTCTACTGCAAACAGTAGGCTATCAGAGATGTTGAGGAGAACTCCTAGCTCTACTGCTAACAGTAGGCTGTCAGAGTTGTTGAGGAGAACTCCTAGTTCTATTGCTACCAGTAGATTATCAAAGGTGTTGAAAACAGGGTCATGTTCAGTAGGATGCAATATACTGAACGTTGCAGATAGAACTCATGAATGGAGCGGACATTATTCCTTATACACTAAGTGTCTGAAATGTAGGCTTGTTCTACACAGTAATGTTTTTACATTGCTGTGTAGTATCTTTAAGCGCATTAAGCTGGGTTCATTCCGACAAACCTGCTAAGGACCAGGTTGATCATGTAAGTCCAAAAGTGAAATGTTTAATTAAGGTTGGCACTTAAAACCCATTTTTAAAATAATTGTTTATTGGAGAGAACTACATTGATGTAAAACTGTGTTTTTTGTTGTACTTCTTGAATGGAACTGTGGCGCAACTGTGGCCCCTCATGCTGAGTTCAGCTTTTTTGTGACCCCCACCCCCATCGGATATAAAAAAAATACAGAGTAGAACGAACCTGCCTCTCGGACACGTAGTGTAAGGATTCATGTCAGCTCTATTCAGGACAGTTCTATCCCAGAGTGATCCTAATTCCCTGCCATTCTTCACATTTAGCCATGGGGTGTAGAGAACATTTTGCAATTTTATAACTGATTTCCTGCCATTCTATTCATTTTGCCATGGGGCGGAGAGGAAAATTAGCTGTTTTTAATTTTGATATCTGAGTGAGACTAACAAAATCCATGGGGGCCCTCCGGTAGGTAATTCAACCATGATTACATTTTAGATAGCTGGCCGCTAGACTAATTTACCAATCTAAAACATTTTAGCTGACATGGGCTAATTGAGTGACTATCAGTGACTGACATTACAAACAATAAACAACCACATTTTGAAATTGGTCCGAGGGCCTTCAGTTGCCCATCCCTGATCTGAATGTTAGATAACGTTGTGCTCTACTGAACGCGCCCCAGGCCTCATGGAATGGCCCATCTGCTCTGGTACGGAGTACTGAGTAAGTGACCACTCAAGATAGATAAAGGAGGCCTTACTGAAGGACGGCCTTGGTCTTTAGATTGGATGTATGAGCCACTGATGCAGGATATAGCAAGACATTTTATTCATTTTAACAAGACAGCTACTCTATCTGCGACGGTGCTCCACCTATCAAAGGCTTTTCTAACACCTTTGACATTGAAAAATATGGATTCGCATACCAAGTAAGATGCACCATCGAGAGAAATTCCTGTGTTTATGTGGGCTGTCTGTTAGTTAAATTACACTGATATATATATTTTTAAGCATATCATTTTTTATTACAGCTTAAACTTCACTTTACTTACTAGAAACAAACGTATTTGCAGCAGGACTAGAATTACGACACCTCACAAATGCTATGTGTCTAAAGTGAGTGCTAGCCTCTCCTGATTCTTAAAAACATAAAACAACATCATGTAAAGCAAAAAATCGGAAAGAAATATCTATCATCATCATCATGATCGTTGTAGTAAAAAGTACATCTTTACAGATAAAAACACAGAACCCTGAAAAGTTTTTTAAGAGACATCACATGCTGGATGAAAGCCAAGGTTTCTGAAGGCGAACGCTTGAGAGCTCCGGCTCTGAAACGTAAAAGAAATACAAATATACAAAATCAAAACGCAGAAAGTAAAGGAGCCCAGAAAGCGTTTGTTGTCTTTGTCTCAGAACCGGCAGTTCATCTCAGCAGTGGAATGCTCTTTCTTCCTAAAACGAAGGAAGAGGAGAGGAAAAAGGAGGAGGGGAGAAGGTAAAATGGAGCGCAGCGGGAGTTGGCGCGTATGCGCCGGGGTGGACGGGGTTTGTAGTGAGGGGGTGTGTCTGTGTGCTGTCAGTCAGTCTCTCTACCGCACATGCTCAGTAGTATCCTGGGTGGTACTGTTGGCTCCATGGCTTCTGGTTCCAGAACTAAAGATGGAAGACAGAGGTTAAAGGTAAGAGTTTTGAACCATTCCATTGGTCCTAAAGTGCAAACATTGCCCAGCCTGTGCTGCGCTACGTCCAGCTACATCAGGAGCAGTACATACCCCCTGCTGCCAGCTCTGGTTGAAGGCCTGGGCCTTGTTCATGCCAAAGTTGCTGTTCTTGTTGAAGCTGTGATTGTTGCCTCCTCTGCCTCTGAACTTCTGCGGAAAACACAACAGCCATCAGACACCTGGGACTGCCAGCTGACCTCCAGTACAATTGGTGGGTTATACAAATGTACTGTATGTTGTTGTTATATTCAGAAAACTATATAGAAATGAAATAATCCAACAATCCACTCTAGCTGATAGTCAGACTCGGTGTAGTCCTAGTCAAGGACACTATCAGGTATAGGAGTCAATCACCACCTTCCGGAGACACCTGAAACCCCACCTCTTCAAGGAATACCTAGGATAGGATAAAGCAATCCTTCTCACCCCCCCCCCCCCCTAAATGATTTAGATGCACTATTGTAAAGTGGCTGTTCCACTGATGTCAGAAGGTGAATTCACCAATTTGTAAGTCGCTCTGGATAAGAGCGTCTGCTAAATGACTTAAATGTAATGTAAATGTAGTAACTAGTGACCCACCTGTGTGAAGTTGCCTCTGTTGTCCCCACGTCCTCTTCCACCTCCACCTCCTCCGCGGGTCATGCTGCCTCGGTGCATATTGCCTCCCCTATTACCCCCCATGTTCCTCATGTTGCCCCTTCCAGGACCCCCCCTTGGTGCACCCCCTCTGCTGGGCATGCCCCCGCTCCCCCTGTTGAAGTTGCCCCGGTTGGAGAAGCCCCCTCGGAAGGCCGGAGGAGGGAGGAAACCTCTGGGGGGACGACTGAATCCACCACGAGGTCCTGGGCCTGGGCAGAGACAAATACACAGATCAATATATATTGTACATACCAAGTACACAAACATACACCTCAAGTATTAGAGTTATTTACAGAGCTAAATACACACTGCTCACCTCCCCTGAAGTTGCCTCTGATCTGGAAGCCTCCTCTGCCCCCCTCTGCCCCTGACCACCTCCCCACTGCCCCTGCCCTCTGCCCCCGCGGCCGCGGTGGTTGCCCCCTCTCTTGGGTGGCGTGCCCCCCTGGTTGGCCTTCTTCTCTGGGGGCAGGGCGGAGCGACTCTCCTCCTTGTACAAGTCCAGCAGCTTGGAGGCCTCGTCCTTCTGCAGCTCCACAAAGCTCACCTCACTGAAGCAATCCCCTGGCTCCGGCAGGGTGTAGATACCTACAGGAGGACGGGAGGGAAACAGCCAGATATATCAACCCCTAACAAATCAGTCAGTCAGCCTGGAAAGAAGCGTCTGCCAAAGGACTTGAATGTAATGTAAGCTCATGTGTTATTGATACAGGTAACAGGTGTTTGTCAGGTATTCTAGGTTGTTGTAGCTCACCTTTCATCTTGAGTACGGCGTGCTCGGGGACGTCTTTACCATCCGTCTCGGCTTTCTTCTGTGTCCTCTGCTTGTAGTCGTCGTCAGTAGGACACACCACCACGGCCTTCCTCTGGAAGCCTGCAAACAGACACATCTTCCTCCTCTGGGCCGGGGCCGACACATTGGTCTGACAGAGAGAGAGAGAGAGCGAGAGAGAGAGAGGTACCAGGGTTAAAGTCATATCCAACCATACACCTACTGAAATCATTCCATTCTCACACTGCCATACAACCAAGTAGTATTTGTTTCTCATGATGATGCTGACTTAATCAAATGTTGTTTTTCACAAGGCATCTAAATATTCAAAAATAACGACAATTGAACCGATACATAAAAACAAAAGCTTCAATGTGGGTAACCATGGTTACCTGGTCAAGGATGTAGTTGCGTTTTTTGCGTGCAGCGATCTCAATGAATTTTCCCAGGAAAAGAGGTGCACGCTGGGAGATGGCGGTGAGTTTGGTGACATCCTTCATTTGGCGTTTCAGACTGGCGATCTGGCAAAGGAGAATAAAGAAATCTGAGGTATGGAGTCATCTGACTTTGGGGTGAACTGTCCCTTCAACCTGAACTGACCCTTTAAGGTGAGCTGTCCCTCCAACCTGAACTGACCCTTTAAGGTGAGCTGTCCCTCCAACCTGAACTGACCCTTTAAGGTGAGCTGTCCCTCCAACCTGAACTGACCCTTTAAGGTGAACTGTCCCTTTAAGGTGAGCTTTTTCCTTTCAGCTGAACTGACCCTTTAAGGTGAACTGTCCTTTTAAGGTGAGTTGTCCCTTTCAGCTGAACTGACCCTTTAAGGTGAACTGTCCTGTCCCTTTAAGGTGAACTGTCCCTTTAAGGTGAGTTGTCCCTTTCAGCTGAACTGACCCTTTAAGGTGAACTGTCCTTTTAAGGTGAGTTGTCCCTTTCAGCTGAACTGACCCTTTAAGGTGAACTGTCTGTTTAAGGTAAGCTGTCCCATTCAGCTGAACTGACCCTTTAAGGTGAACTGTTTTGACCCTGTCAGCTGAACTGCCTCTTTAAGGTGAACTGTCCTGTCCCTTTCAGCTCAACTGCCTCTTTAAGGTGAGGTGTCTTTTTAAGGTGAACTGTCCTGTCCCTTTCAGCTGAACTGTTGAACTGTAGAACTATCCTGTCCCTTTAAGCTGAACTGTAGAACTATCCTGTCTCTTTAAGCTGAACTGTAGAACTGTCCTGTCTCTTTAAGCTGAACTGTAGAACTGTCCTGTCTCTTTAAGCTGAGCTGTAGAACTGTACTGTCCCTTTAAGCTGAGCTGTAGAACTGTCCTGTCCCCTTAAGCTGAACTGCTGAGCTGTAGAACTGTCCTGTCTCTTTAAGCTGAACTGTAGAACTGTCCTGTCCCTTTAAGCTGAACTGTAGAACTGTCCTGTCCCTTTAAGCTGAACTATAGAACTGTCCTGTCCCGTTAAGCTGAGCTGTATAACTGTCCTGTCTCTTTAAGCTGAACTGTAGAACTGTCCTGTCCCTTTAAGCTGAACTGCTGAGCTGTATAACTGTCCTGTCCCTTTAAGCTGAACTGTAGAACTGTCCTGTCCCTTTAAGCTGAGCTGTATAACTGTCCTGTCTCTTTCAGCTGAACTGTAGAACTGTCCTGTCTCTTTAAGCTAAACTGTAGAACTGTACTGTCTCTTTAAACTGAACTGTAGAACTGTCCTGTCTCTTTAAACTGAACTGTAGAACTGTCCTGTCTCTTTAAACTGAACTGTAGAACTGTCCTGTCCCTATAAGCTGAACTGTAGAACTGTCCTGTCCCTTTAAACTGAACTGTAGAACTGTCCTGTCCCTTTAAGCTGAACTGTCCTGTCTCTTTAAGTTGAACTGTAGAACTGTCCTGTCCCTTTAAACTGAACTGTAGAACTGTCCTGTCTCTTTAAGCTGAACTGTAGAAATGTCCTGTCCCTTTAAGCTGAACTGTAGAACTGTCCTGTCCCTTTAAGCTGAACTATAGAACTGTCCTGTCCCGTTAAGCTGAGCTGTATAACTGTCCTGTCCTTTAAGCTGAACTGTAGAACTGTCCTGTCCCCTTAAGCTGAACTGTCCTGAGCTGAACTAGAACTGTCCTGTCTCTTTAAGCTGAACTGTAGAACTGTCCTGTCCCTTTAAGCTGAGCTGTAGAACTGTCCTGTCTCTTTAAGCTGAACTGTAGAACTGTCCTGTCCTTTAAGCTGAACTGTAGAACTGTACTGTCTCTTTAAACTGAACTGTAGAACTGTCCTGTCTCTTTAAACTGAACTGTAGAACTGTCCTGTCTCTTTAAACTGAACTGTAGAACTGTCCTGTCTCTTTAAGCTGAACTGCCTGAGCTGTAGAACTGTCCTGTCTCTTTAAGCTGAACTGTAGAACTGTCCTGTCTCTTTAAGCTGAGCTGTAGAACTGTCCTGTCTCTTTAAGCTGAACTGAAACTGTCTGTCTCTTTAAGCTGAGCTGTAACTGTCCTGTCTCTTTAAGCTGAACTGTGAGTCTGTCCCTTTCAGCTGAACTGTCCCTGTCCCTTTAACTGCTGAACTGTAGAACTGTCCTGTCCCTTTAAAACTGAACTGTAGAACTGTCCTGTCCTGTCTCTTTAAGTTGAACTGTAGAACTGTCCTGTCCCTTTAAACTGAACTGTAGAACTGTCCTGTCTCTTTAAGCTGAACTGTAGAAAACTGTCCTGTCTCTTTAAGCTGAACTGTAGAACTGTCCTGTCTCTTTAAGCTGAACTGTAGAACTGTCCTGTCTCTTTAAGCTGAGCTGTAGGACTGTCCTGTCCCTTTCAGCTGAGCTGTAGAACTGTCCTGTCCCCTTGAGCTGAACTGTCCTGTCTCTTTAAGCTGAACTGTAGAACTGTCCTGTCCCTTTAAGCTGAACTGTAGAACTGTCCTGTCTCTTTAAGCTGAACTGTAGAACTGTCCTGTCCCTTTAAGCTGAACTGTAGAACTGTCCTGTCTCTTTAAGCTGAACTGTAGAACTGTCATGTCTCTTTAAGCTGAACTGTAGAACTGTCTTGTCTCTTTAAGCTGAACTGCTGAGCTGTAGAACTGTCCTGTCTCTTTAAACTGAACTGTAGAACTGTCCTGTCCCTTTAAGCTGAACTGTAGAACTGTCCTGTCCCTTTAAGCTGAACTATAGAACTGTCCTGTCCCTTTAAGCTGAGCTGTAAGTAACTGTCCTGTCCTCTTTAAACTGAACTGTAGAACTGTCCTGTCCCTTTAAGCTGAACTGCTGAACTGTCTGTATAACTGTCCTGTCCCTTTAAGCTGAACTGTAGAACTGTCCTGTCCCTTTAACTGCTGAGCTGTATAACTGTCCTGTCTCTTTAAACTGAACTGTAGAACTGTCCTGTCTCTTTCAGCTGAACTGTATAACTGTCCTGTCCCTTTAAGCTAAACTGTACTGTCTCTTTAAACTGAACTGTACTGTCCTGTCTTTAAACTGAACTGTAGAACTGTCCTGTCTCTTTAAACTGAACTGTAGAACTGTCCTGTCCCTTTAAGCTGAACTGTAGAACTGTCCTGTCCCTTTAAACTGAACTGTAGAACTGTCCTGTCCCTTTAAGCTGAACTGTCTGTCTGTCTCTTTAAGCTGAACTGTAGAACTGTCCTGTCCCTTTAAACTGAACTGTAGAACTGTCCTGTCTCTTTAAACTGAACCGTAGAACTGTCCTGTCTCTTTAAACTGAACTGTAGAACTGTCCTGTCTCTTTAAGCTGAACTGTAGAACTGTCCTGTCTCTTTAAGCTGAACTGCTGAGCTGTAGAACTGTCCTGTCCCTTTAAGCTGAACTGTAGAACTGTCCTGTCCCTTTAAACTGAACTGTAAACTGCTGAGCTGTAGAACTGTCCTGTCTCTTTAAACTGAACTGTAGAACTGTCCTGTCCCTTTAAGCTGAGCTGTGTACTGTCCCTTTAAGGACTGTCCTGTCCTGTCCCCTTTAAGCTGAACTGTAGAACTGTCCTGTCCCTTTAAGCTGAACTGTATAGAACTGTACTGTCCTGTCTTTAAACTGAACTGTAGAACTGTCCTGTCTCTTTAAACTGAACTGTAGAACTGTCCTGTCTCTTTAAGCTGAACTGTAGAACTGTCCTGTCTCTTTAAGCTGAACTGTAGAACTGAGCTGTAGAACTGTCCTGTCTCTTTAAGCTGAACTGTAGAATTGTCATGTCTCTTTAAGCTGGGCTGTGTAACTGAACTGCTGTAGAACTGTCCTGTCTCTTTAAGCTGAACTGCTGAGCTGTAGAACTGTCCTGTCTCTTTAAGCTGAACTGTCCTGTCTCTTTCAGCTGAACTGTAGAACTGTCCTGTCCCTTTAAGCTGAACTGTAGAACTGTCCTGTCCCTTTAAACTGAACTGTAGAACTGTCCTGTCCCTTTAAGCTGAACTGTCCTGTCTCTTTAAGAACTGTAACTGTCCCTTTAAACTGAACTGTCCTGTCTGTCCTTTAAACTGAACTGTAGAACTGTCCTGTCTCTTTAAGCTGAACTGTAGAACTGTCCTGTCTCTTTAAACTGAACTGTAGAACTGTCCTGTCTCTTTAAGCTGAACTGTAGAACTGTCCTGTCTCTTTAAGCTGAGCTGTAGGACTGTCCTGTCCCTTTCAGCTGAGCTGTAGAACTGTCCTGTCCCCTTAAGCTGAACTGCTGAGCTGTAGAACTGTCCTGTCTCTTTAAGCTGAACTGTAGAACTGTCCTGTCTCTTTAAGCTGAACTGTAGAACTGTCCTGTCCCTTTAAGCTGAACTGTAGAACTGTCCTGTCCCTTTAAGCTGAACTATAGAACTGTCCTGTCCTGTACTGTTAAACTGAACTGTAGAACTGTCCTGTCTCTTTAAGCTGAACTGTAAAACTGTCCTGTCCCTTTAAGCTGAACTGTAAAACTGTCCTGTCCCTTTAAGCTGAACTGTAGAACTGTCCTGTCTCTTTAAGCTGAACTGTAGAACTGTCATGTCTCTTTAAGCTGAACTGTAGAACTGTCTTGTCTCTTTAAGCTGAACTGCTGAGCTGTAGAACTGTCCTGTCTCTTTAAGCTGAACTGTAGAATTGTCATGTCTCTTTAAGCTGAGCTGTAGAACTGTCCTGTCTCTTTAAGCTGAACTGCTGAGCTGTAGAACTGTCCTGTCTCTTTAAGCTGAACTGCTGAGCTGTAGAACTGTCCTGTCCCTTTAAGCTGAACTGTAGAACTGTCCTGTCCCTTTAAACTGAACTGTAGAACTGTCCTGTCCCTTTAAGTTGAACTGTAGAACTGTCCTGTCTCTTTAAACTGAACTGTAGAACTGTCCTGTCCCTTTAAGCTGAGCTGTAGAACTGTACTGTCCCTTTAAGCTGAGCTGTAGAACTGTCCTGTCCCCTTAAGCTGAACTGCTGAGCTGTAGAACTGTCCTGTCTCTTTAAGCTGAACTGTAGAACTGTCCTGTCCCTTTAAGCTGAACTGTAGAACTGTCCTGTCCCTTTAAGCTGAACTATAGAACTGTCCTGTCCCGTTAAGCTGAGCTGTATAACTGTCCTGTCTCTTTAAGCTGAACTGTAGAACTGTCCTGTCCCTTTAAGCTGAACTGCTGAGCTGTATAACTGTCCTGTCCCTTTAAGCTGAACTGTAGAACTGTCCTGTCCCTTTAAGCTGAGCTGTATAACTGTCCTGTCTCTTTAAACTGAACTGTAGAACTGTCCTGTCTCTTTCAGCTGAACTGTAGAACTGTCCTGTCCCTTTAAGCTAAACTGTAGAACTGTACTGTCTCTTTAAACTGAACTGTATAACTGTCCTGTCTCTTTAAACTGAACTGTAGAACTGTCCTGTCTCTTTCAGCTGAACTGTAGAACTGTCCTGTCCCTTTAAGCTGAACTGTAGAACTGTCCTGTCCCTTTAAACTGAACTGTAGAACTGTCCTGTCCCTTTAAGCTGAACTGTCCTGTCTCTTTAAGTTGAACTGTAGAACTGTCCTGTCCCTTTAAACTGAACTGTAGAACTGTCCTGTCTCTTTAAGCTGAACTGTAGAAATGTACTGTCTCTTTAAGCTTAACTGTAGAACTGTCCTGTCTCTTTAAGCTGAACTGTAGAACTGTCCTGTCTCTTTAAGCTGAGCTGTAGGACTGTCCTGTCCCTTTAAGCTGAGCTGTAGAACTGTCCTGTCCCCTTAAGTTGAACTGCTGAGCTGTAGAACTGTCCTGTCTCTTTAAGCTGAACTGTAGAACTGTCCTGTCCCTTTAAGCTGAACTGTCCTGTCTCTTTAAGTTGAACTGTAGAACTGTCCTGTCCCTTTAAACTGAACTGTAGAACTGTCCTGTCTCTTTAAGCTGAACTGTAGAAATGTCCTGTCTCTTTAAGCTTAACTGTAGAACTGTCCTGTCTCTTTAAGCTGAACTGTAGAAATGTCCTGTCTCTTTCAGCTGAACTGTAGAACTGTCCTGTCCCTTTAAGCTGAACTATAGAACTGTCCTGTCCCGTTAAGCTGAACTGTAGAACTGTCCTGTCTCTTTCAGCTGAACTGTAGAACTGTCCTGTCTCTTTAAGCTGAACTGTAGAAATGTCCTGTCTCTTTAAGCTTAACTGTAGAACTGTCCTGTCTCTTTAAGCTGAACTGTAGAACTGTCCTGTCCCTTTAAGCTGAGCTGTAGGACTGTCCTGTCCCTTTAAGCTGAGCTGTAGAACTGTCCTGTCCCCTTAAGCTGAACTGCTGAGCTGTAGAACTGTCCTGTCTCTTTAAGCTGAACTGTAGAACTGTCCTGTCCCTTTAAGCTGAACTATAGAACTGTCCTGTCCCGTTAAGCTGAGCTGTAGAACTGTCCTGTCTCTTTAAGCTGAACTGTAGAACTGTCCTGTCCCTTTAAGCTGAACTATTGAACTGTACTGTCTCTTTAAACTGAACTGTAGAACTGTCCTGTCTCTTTAAACTGAACCGTAGAACTGTCCTGTCTCTTTAAACTGAACTGTAGAACTGTCCTGTCTCTTTAAGCTGAACTGTAGAACTGTCCTGTCTCTTTAAGAACTGTCCTGTCTCTTTAACTGCTGAAGAACTGTCCTGTCTCTTTAGCTGAACTGCTGAGAAACTGTCCTGTCCCTTTAAGCTGAACTGTAGAACTGTCCTGTCCCTTTAAACTGAACTGTAGAACTGTCCTGTCCCTTTAAGCTGAACTGTAGAACTGTCCTGTCTCTTTAAACTGAACTGTAGAACTGTCCTGTCCCTTTAAGCTGAACTGTAGAACTGTCCTGTCCCTTTCAGCATCACTCACCATCATCTTCTCCAGGATGGTGTTGGTTCCCAAGATGTTATATTTCCCAGGGTGCTCCTGAGTGTGCTTGGTTACCCACGCCGTCTTCCCAGCGCCAGGCAGGCCTACCATCACGATCACCTGGGAGAATAAGAGACATTTTAATCATGGCTGCAAAGTAATGTGTTGTCAAATGTGGGATACAGAGTTGGAAATGGAAATGATGAAAATACCACATGGGCATTCAACAACATGAAAACCAGCACACACTCACTCACCTCACAGTCATCCTTGGTGTCGGGCCCTTTGGGGCCTCGGGCCCTCTTGCTCACAGGGACCTGCTGTAGGAAGCTGTAGTCGGCCGGGGGGACGAACAGTGGTGCCTCCCTCTGGCCGAAGTTGAACTCTACAGCACAGTTGTGACAGAGGACGTGAGGGAAGAGGGGCCGTCCATCCAAAGATGCCTTGTCAACTTTGAAGGCCACGCCTAGGTCCTGACCGTTCTTACTGAACGATAGCTCCACCCCCGAGCCTTCAAAGTTCTGCAGGAGAGGACGAACATCATCATCAGTGGAAAAAGCAGCAGCAGTTTAATCTGTAAGCTGATGTTCATTTTTTAACTGGCTAAAGCTTAGCTCTTTGAGCGAAATGTGACAAAAGGATCATTCAAATATCTTACGATTAGGCATCCGACGACATCGTTTTCGTCGAAGCACTCTCCAAAGTCTTCTGTGACACAGTTGGTGGTTTTCTTCCCTTTGGCAGAGAAGGCATACGAGTGTTCCTCTTCTCCTGAGGACGTCAGACAAGGAGTTACGATACAACAGCACAACACACCAGGGGTTTCCCTGAGCATATATCAGGAGTCCACTGAATTATATTGGTTGGTCTAATTGTTCACTCACCCAGTAACAGTGTTCCATTGGCTAGTGACCAGCCCACCAGAACCTCATGGATATCCATGCCTTTACTGGAGATATGTTTCACTGGGATCTTCTCAATGATCTGGGGAGAACACACAGAGGGTGAGATGTGTGTGTGTTTGTGTGTGTGTGCTTGTGTGTTTGTCATGATGTTCTGTTCAGACCATCATCATCAGTGGTTTTAGGCTGAATATCTGTAAAGCACTTTGTGACAACTGCTGATGTAAAAAGGGATTTATAAGATAAACTTGATAGATTGATTGACCACATGTATGTGTTGTTGATGGTGATATCTCTACTCACCTTCATCTCAAAGCAGGCCTTGCCCTGAGCTACTCCGTAGGAAGCCCTGCCTCCAGCCCACAGGTAGGCAAAGCTCTCCATGGTAAGGGATGACGCGCTGTAACGGTCCCGGGACACCTTGAAGTGCAGGTCACTGTTATCTGTGGTCACACACACACACACACACACACACACACACACACACACACACACACACACACACACACACACACACACACACACACACACACACACACACACACAGTTCAAGTAAAAAATTGTGCACTGCTGCAGGGGTTATTCAATAATTGTACAAATTCTAACCACAGCTATCCAGTCACAAATGTGGTCAGGTCTGTGTGTATGTACTCACATGTGGACAGGTCAGTGTGTGTGTACTCACATGTGGTCAGGTCAGTGTGTGTGTACTCACATGTGGACAGGTCAGTGTGTGTGTACTCACATGTGGTCAGGTCTGTGTGTGTGTACTCACATGTGGACAGGTCTGTGTGTGTGTACTCACATGTGGACAGGTCAGTGTGTGTGTACTCACATGTGGTCAGGTCTGTGTGTGTACTCACATGTGGACAGGTCAGTGTGTGTGTACTCACATGTGGTCAGGTGTGTACTCACATGTGGTCAGGTCTGTGTGTGTATTCACATGTGGACAGGTCTGTGTGTGTGGTCAGGTGTGTACTCACATGTGGTCAGGTGTGTACTCACATGTGGACAGGTCTGTGTGTGTACTCACATGTGATCAGGTGTGTACTCACATGTGGACAGGTCTGTGTGTGTATTCACATGTGGTCATGTCTGTCTGTGTACTCACATGTGGACAGGTGTGTACTCAAGTGAACAGGTCTGTGTGTGTACTCACATGTGGTCTGGTCTGTGTGTGTGTACTCACATGTGGTCATGTCTGTGTGTGTACTCACATGTGGTCATGTCTGTGTGTGTACTCACATGTGGTCAGGTCTGTGTGTGTGTACTCACATGTGGTCAGGTCTGTGTGTGTACTCACATGTGGTCAGGTCTGTGTGTGTACTCACATGTGGTCAGGTCTGTGTGTGTGTACTCACATGTGGTCAGGTCTGTGTGTGTACTCACATGTGGTCAGGTCTGTGTGTGTACTCACATGTGGTCAGGTGTGTGTGTGTGTGTGTACTCACATGTGGTCAGGTCTGTGTGTGTACTCACAGGTGGTCAGGTCTGTGTGTGTGTACTCACAGGTGTCCAGGCAGACAGTGCTGTCGTCAAACTCCTCGTCCTCTTCCTCCAGCGGGGGCTGGGGGGACTTGGCCCTGGAAGAGAGAAGATGAAGGGGTGAAGGGTCAGCCCAGGGAGGACACTGGAGGGACATGTCTCTCACTCAAGTGGGCAAACTTAGGCAGGAAATGACAACAACGAACACTGAGCCATTTTACTCATGTATAAAAAAAACAGAGAATGAAAGAAAAGCATTGCAAGTTTGAATTTTGTAAAATTACTGTGGGAGAGGTGATTAAAAACATGATTGTTATCGATCAATACTGACAAACCTTCTGGTATTGACAACTTAGATGGAAAGCTACTGAGGATGGTAGTTGACTCTATGGCCACTCCTATTTGTCATATCTTTAATCTGAGCCTCGAGGAAAGTCTTTGTCCTCAGGCCTGGATGGAAGCCAAAGTCATTCCACTACCCAAGAGTGGTAAAGCGGCCTTTACTGGTTCAACAGCAGAACTATCAGCTTAATGCCAGCTTTTAGCAAACTGTTGGAAAAAATTGTTTTTTAACAAATACAATGCTATTTCACTGTAAACAAATTAGACTTTGGGACCACAGTGGACAGGTGTCTTTTATACAGGTAACAAGTTCAAACAGGTGCAGTTAATACAGGTAATGAGTGGAGAACAGGAGGGCTTCTTAAAGAAAAACTAACAGGTCTGTGAGAGCCGGAATTCTTACTGGTTGGTAGGTGATCAAATACTTATGTCATGCAATAAAATGCAAATTATTACTTAAAAATCATACAATGTGATTTTCTGGATTATTGTTTTAGATTCCGTCTCTCACAGTTGAAGTGTACCTATGATAAAAATTACAGACCTCGACATGCTTTGTAAGTGGGAAAACCTGCAAAATCAGCAGTGTATCAAATACTTGTTCTCCCCACTGTATGTGCTATGGCTTTCCAACCTCTGCCATATCGTGGATTCAGAGCTATCCATCTAATAGAACTCTATCTAATAGGGTATTCCTAATGGAAGCTTCTCTAATGTCAAACATGAAGAGTGTGGTGTACTGCAGGGCAGCTCTCTAGGCCCTCTACTCTTTTCTATTTTTACCAATAACCTGCCACTGGCATTAAACAAAGCATGTGTGTCCATGTGCTGATGATTCAACCATATATGCATCAGCAACCACAGCTAATGAGGTCACTGAAACCCTTAACAAAGAGTGGTAGTCTGTTTGGGAATGGGTGGCCAGTAATACAATGTTCCTGAACACCTCTTAAATTAAGAGCTTTGTATTTGGTACAAATCATTCCCTAAGTTCTAGACCGCTGAATCTGGTAATGAATGGTGTGGCTGTTGAACAAGTTGAGGAGACTAAATTACTTGGTGTTACCTTAGATTGTAAACAGTCATGCTCCAAACATATAGATTCAATGGTTGTAAAGATGGGGAGAGTGCTGTCCATAATAAACAGATGATCTGCTTTTTTGACACAACACTCGACAAAGTGCGTCCTGCAGGCTCTAGTTTTAGCTTATCATGATTATCAAATCAAATATTATTAGTGTCATGTGTAAAGTCTGCTTCCAACTCACACCCTCAAACACCTAGATCCCCTGAACGCAGCTCACTCTCCAGGTTCCAATCACCTGAATTCTAATCACCTGTTCACACTCCTGTATGTCATTATCACACACTATTTACTTCAGTTCTTTGCACCCCATCACTGTGAGGTATTGTTTGTTTTGTGATGCATGGCTTTCGGAGCTCTGTTTTCCCCACAATTTACTCCTCCCGTATATGATAGTTTTTGCCTGCCTCACTAACAACGCCTTTTGCCTATTCCCTTCCTGTACTTCAGCCTATCGGATTTCATATTGCCTGATCTCCCGGACTACCATACTTTCATTTTCCCTGCCTGTACTGTTGCCCTTTTGGACCCCCTGTGTTTGACCTTCTGCCTGCCCCTGGACCCAGCTACCTGCCTCCTCCTGTGTATGACCTTCTGCCTGCCCCTGGACCCAGCTACCTGCCTCCTCCTGTGTATGACCTTCTGCCTGCCCCTGGACCCAGCTACCTGCCTCCTCCTCTGGTCCTTTGCATTAAACACCTGCTGCGCCCTGCGCTTGAACCCAGCTCTCTGTCTCCCCTCGTGTTCATTACAACATGCGCCGAATACAACAGGTGTAGACCTTACAGTGAAATGCTTACTTACGAGTCCCTAACCAACAATGCAGTTTAAAAAATACGGATAAGAATAAGAAATAAAAGTAACATTAAAGAGCAGCAGTAAAATACCAATAGTGAGACAATATACAGGGGGGTACTGGTACAGAGTCAATGTGCGGGGGCACCGGTTAGTTAAGGTATTATGCACATGTAGGTAGAGTTATTAAAGTGACTATGCATAGATGACAACAACAGAGAGTAGCAGTGGTGTAAAATAGAGGGGGGGTGCCAATAGTTTGTGTAGCCATTTGATTAGGTGTTCAGGAGTCTTATGACTTGGGGGTAGAAGCTGTTTTGAAGCCTCTTGGACCTAGACTTGGCGCTCCGGTACCGCTTGCCGTGCGGTAGCAGAGAGAACAGTCTATGACTAGGGTAGCTGGAGTCTTTGACAATTCTTAGGGCCTTTCTCTGACACCGCCTGGTATAGAGGTCCTGGATGGCAGGAAGCTTGGCCCCAGTGATGTACTGGTCCGTTCGCACTACCCTCTGTAGCGTCTTGCGGTCGGAGGCCGAGCAGTTTCCATACCAGGCAGTGATGCAACCAGTCAGGATGCTCTTGATGGTGCAGCTGTAGAACCTTTTGAGGATCTGAGGACCCATGCCAAATCTTTTCAGTCTCCTGAGGGGGAACAGGTTTTGTCGTGCCCTCTTCACGACTGTCTTGGTGTGCTTGGACCATGTTAGTTTGTTGGTGATGTGGACACCAAGGAACTTGAAGCTCTCAACCTGCTCCACTGCAGCCCCGTCGATGAGAATGGGGGCGTACTCTTTTTCCTGTAGTCCACAATCATCTCCTTTGTCTTGATCACGTTGAGGGAGAGGTTGTTGTCCTGGCACCACACGGCCAGGTCTCTGCTTGGCACCACACAGCCAGGTGAGGCCATGCCTCGTCGTTGTCGGTGATTAGACCTACCACTGTTGTGTCATCTGCAAACTTAATGATGGAGTTGGAGTCGTGCCTGGCCATGCAGTCATGAGTGAACAGGGAGTACAGGAGGGGAGTGAGCATGCATCCCCGTGAGGGGCCCCTGTGTTGTGGATCAGCGTGGCGGATGTGTTGTTACCTACCCTTACCACCTGGGGGCAGCACATCATGAAGTCCAGGATCCAGTTGGAGAGGGAGATGTTTAGTCCAGGGACATTAGCTTATTGATAAGCTTTGAGGGCAATATGGTGTTGAGCGCTGAGCTGTAGTCAATGAATAGCATTCTCACATAGGTGTTACTTTTGTCCAGGTGGGAAAGGGCAGTGTGGAGTGCAATAGAGATTGCATCATCTGTGGATCTGTAGGGGCGGTATGCAAATTGGAGTGGGTCTAGGGTTTCTGGGATAATGGTGTTGATGTGAGCCATGACCAGCCTTTCAAAGCACTTCATGGCTACAGACATAAGTGCTACGGGTCGGTAGTCATCTAGGCAGATTACCGTAGTGTTCTTGGGCACAAGGACTATGGTGGTCTTCTTAAAACATGTTGGTATTACAGACTCGGACAGGGAGAGGTTGAAAATGTCAGTGAAGACACTTGCCAGTTGGTCAGCGCATGCTCGCAGTACACGTCCTGGTAATCCATCTGGCCCTGCGGCCTTGTGAATGTTCACCTGTTTAAAGGTCTTACTCACATCAGCTACGGAGAGCGTGATCACACAGTCATCCGGAACAGCTGGTGCGCTCATGCATGTTTCAGTGTTATTTGCCTCAAAGCGAGCATAGAAGTAGTTTAGCTCATCTGGTAGGCTCGTGTCACTGGGCAGCTCTTGGCTGTGCTTCCCTTTGTAGTCTGTAATGGTTTGCAAGCCCTGTCACATCCGACAAGCGTCAGAGCAGGTGTAGTACAATTTGATCTTAGTCCTGTATTGATGCTTTTTCTGTTTGATGGTTCATCTGAAGGCAAAGCGAGATTTCTTATAAGCTTCCGGGTTAAAGTCCCGCTCCTTGAAAGCGTCAGCTTTTAGCTCAGTGCGGCTGTTGCCTGTAATCCATGGCTTCTGGTTGGGGTATGTACGTACAGTAACTGTGGGGTCGACGTCATCGATGCACTTATTGATGAAGCCAATGACTGATGTGGTGTACTCCTCAATGCCATCGGAGGAATCCTGGAACATATTCCAGTCTGTGCTAGCAAAACAGTCCTGTAGCTTAGCATCTGTTTCATCTGACCACTTTTTTTACTGGTGCTTCCTGCTTTCATTTTTGCTTGTAAGCAGGAATCAGGAGGATAGAATTATGGTCAGATATTCTAAATGGAGGGCGAGGGAGAGCTTTTTATGTGTCTCTGTCTGTGGAGTAAAGGTGGTCCAGAGTTTTTTTCCCTCTGGTTGCACAATTAACATGCTGATAGAAATGAGGTAAAACTGATTTAAGTTTTCCTGCATTAAAATCCCCGGCTACAAGGAGCGCCACCTCTGGGTGAGCGTTTTCTTGTTTGCTTATGGCAGAATACAGCTCATTCAATGCGGTCTTAGTGCCAGCCTCTGACTGTGGTGGTATGTAAACAGCTACGATTATTGTCCAGTCATATGGTCAAGTGCTGCAAAGAAAGACCTAGTTAAGCTGCAGCTGGCCTAGAAAGAGTGACACGTCTAGCTCTTCATTGTAATCAGAGGGCTAATATTAATACTGTTCCTAGCCAGTCTCTCTTGCCTAAGAGTTGAGGAAAGACTGACTGCAACACCTCTTGTTTTTATAAGAAACGTGTTGGGATATTCCAAATTGTCTTCTGTCTGTAATGTCTTTTTTGTTATTTGTTGGACCCTAGTAAGACTAGCTGTTGCCATTGGCGTCGGCTAATGGGGATCCTAATAAATCAAACCACTCTCAGAATTTAAAACTAAACCTATCATTGTAATCTATCAAATGTTGCTTTCGGGGCCTTTGAGTCTCAACTAGGGAATAATCTAGGGGAAAGACTCCACTAGGCTACATTTTGACCAGTTCTGGCAGGATTTATCAACAATGTAGTTAAAGTTGTAACATTCTTTAGTCTGAAACGGCAGGGCGTGATAAAACCAATTAGTCAGGAAGGTCATCTAAAGTTCACCAATGTCAATGTATCATTGGATATGCATTTCTTCTCTGGTGAGGATATATAAGTGATAGAAAGTTGTTGGAAGATCATACCTCATCACAAGAACAACAGAACGTACACACAGTTCCTATACTTTAGACGAGGATGCCCACTCTAGAAAACTTCAAGTTATTTAGCTCTGTTTGCCATTAGAAAAGCTGTGTGATAGAGTTATTTTTCAAAAATCCTGAATCATATAGGTTTAAAATTAAGTTCTAAAAACACTGACATTAGATTTGTTGAGCTACAGAATCAGCTGTATATCTGCTAACCAGTGAAGCTGTTTATAACACATGTATCAAAGAAATTGGCCTGTAGTAAGGAGAGAATTTAATCAATATTAGAGGCCAATAATCAATCACTCTCACTCACTCACACTCATTCACACTTTTATTGCATCCTACCATTGGGAAAAAAGAAAGCATATAAAAGTTGTCCAAGTTCAACACAACTGGACCGACAGAGAGAGACAGACAGACACTTAATTGGTGCACTTCTTCTAGACACCCCCCCACCTTCTTTGTCCCACCGCGCCTCTCTTTTGTCCCACAGTGTGTGGGTCAGGCACCCTCCCAGCGGCATCCAGACCTTCCCATTCAATATAGCATCCCTGCAGACCACGCCATAACCATTCCTATCACAAACTAGCTATAGCACCAACCACCATTATCTACACTACAGTTGGGCTTTGCATGCATGTTGTCAACCCTGTATTCAGTAATAACAGGTAAGGTAATACCCATGTAGAGGTAAATGGAAAAAAATATGTTTCTTAGCAGCAGGGGTCAGGGGTAGCATTAAGGACTGTGTTGGCTGTTAATGTCAACACAGCAGTTCGATAAGGCAGAGAGCTGGGAGTTGTGCAGGCCAGGGTGATTCGGAGCTAACCAAGGGTTAACCCGGCTACTGCACCATCCTTACCGGCTGTACTTGCTTTCTTCAATAAACTCAAAGTAGCCCCTTCCATGCTCCTCCCGGCGTCTCTTAACACCCTTCTTATTCTTCTGCTCAGCGCTCGTGTCTTTGTCCGCATCCCCTTTGGAAATAAAACAATAACAAAGCAGGTATTGAGGTGCGTCCCGCCCCCCAAGTGTAGGACCCAGGTGTTACATGATGGTCCACACAGTTCAGCTAGGTGGCTAGTTAGGTGTTTTGATTTGTCAGGTATCTACATGAGTTGCAATGTATGGACTATAAAGGGAAGAGGAGATCTAAAAATAATTAAAGATATGGTGATCTGGAGCCATGAATAACAAGGGCCCATCAAGAGCAATAATACCAGTTAGTACCCGTCTTTAATACAAGTTCGTACCCCCCCCCCCACACACACAATATAAATGGATATTGATGTGTGTGAAACACCACATATTTTCAGTTTCTACAGCCATGACAGCCTTGACCAAATATTAACTTAGTATTTACCGTGTTGATAAAATGTTACTACTTTTTTTTTTTTTAAATAAAGCTAGTTACGACTGGCAGCTAGCTAGATAACTTCACATTTCCTAAAACCAACGTTATAAACCTAGGCTATGCGCATAGACATATTTATACCTATGGAATAACAAAGAAAAGATAGTCAGCCTGCTGCGTTCTCTCTCGCCAGTAGGAGCCACTGTTTTGCACTTTAGCAGCTAATGGTAGCTAGCTAGCCAAAGACCATCTGCACACCGGCGCATCTTTGTCTGCCGCTTGAAGAAATGCAAATCCGGAACACAAAACCATTGCGTAAAAACATACACCTGTCAAGTGCAGCCGTACAAAATCGTATTGTCTACAATTAGCTTGCTACATGGATCCTGGCAGAAGTTCCGACATAGCTGGCAAGCTTAGCAGGCTAACCAGTTGACCTATCTTTGATTCTGAACTGTCATGCAAGACGTGAACTCTAGCCGCTGCTGCAACCATAGCAGCAGGGTCGATTAGCTGGCTTGCATCGCTTACCCTCTCTCTCGAGAGTCCCCAGTGCAGCATCATCATCATCGAATTTATCCATCTCCTCCTCATCATCATCCTCTTCTTCTTTCAGTAGAGCATCTTCATCCTCGTCGGATTTATCCATATCTACTCCCGCATCCTCCTCTTCCCCCATATTATCGTCGATATTGGCGCATTCTTTCTCTGCTTTCCCTTCGCACCTATCTTCATCCTCTACTTCGCCCGCCTCCATCCTCTCCTCAACTAGGTCTTCATCCAAGTCCTCCTCGCCCATGTCATTCAGGCCGACAGCCCCTTCGCCTTGGCCGCCGTTCTCCCCGGTCTCAGCTCCTCCGGCTAGATCCTCTTCATTCAGCGCGGCCTGCAGCCGGTCCATAAGATCCGCCTTCAGCCCCTTGTCCGACAGCTGCCTCTTCTTCAACTCGTCCTTCAACTCGTTTACCTTTAACTTATTCACGTTGATAGAGCTCATTGTGCTATATATTAAATTATTAAATAAATATCGATACAATTCGATAAAAATCCCTATTGTCGACTGTGTTTTTGAAATTCGAAACACGAAGATAAAAGCCCAGTGCACAGATGGCCGACTTGGTGATAGCAGTCGCCTATAATTTCCACTGCACCAAACCCGCACCCTTTCTAAGCACGTCCCACTACTGACATCTGTGCTGCTGATGAGAGCGTGCCAAGGGCAGTAATATAGCCCTACCGTAATGACACGAATAAACCAGTCAGAGTTTTTCATTTTGTCTCCTGCCACATAACAGCCGTGCATCCATACAATAGCTTTTATATGTCTTTTCGGCCAAAGTCTACCGTCATTATTGACCATATGAAGCGAATATTTTTCACAATTCGTTACGCATCCAAAGAAGTCTTGCTTTGACCCGTGCAATAGAAATATACACTTATTTTATAAATGAGACATTAGAACCCATGAATTGACATTCACTGTCAGTTTGGTCAGTCTGGCCATTTATATCTCTGACTGCTAAACTCAACATGGGCCACATTCATTTGCCAAACGTTGTCGAACGATAATGATAGAAATGCCTTTGATAGAAATGCCTTGAATAGAGCCAACAGATTGCTTGGTCTACATCGGAGAGGCATGGGCCAGTTCTATTTTACAGGTGTCTACTGGAACTTTCCAAAACGTTGAGTCCTGCACTCGTTTAGAGTGGTCCTGCCAATCAAAAGCTATATATGGTCTCCTGGCAACAACAGTAAACAAAGAAAATGGCGGAAGACAAGGAAAGCGCAGGTATGAAATGGGCATAAAATCTATTTAAACAGTTGTTGTATCGCTTTAACTTGTAGATACAGCTAATTTGAGATACATTTGAAAGGTGACACTAGTTTCAGCTAACGACGGGCTTTTGATTTGTCTGTTGTATTTGCTGTTGTAGAGGCCATAGTATCGGAGGTCCACAAGAAGATCCGCGCTGCTTTTGATGTGTTTGACCACGAGTTTAACAAGACAGTGGATGTCAGGTGAGCAGAATGATATAGTCAGGCCCACTTAGACAGGCTTACAACAGAAATGATACTAAATAGGCTTACCACACTGATTTAGGTTTATACAGTGTTGCATTATATGGTGGTGATGCTTTCACTTCGGTGCTGTGCTTCTGTCAAAGGGAGATAGGCACTATCATCCGCTCCCTCGGCTGCTTCCCTAACGAAGGGGAGCTACATGACGTCATAGCAGAGGTAAGGGCATCCTTTTGATCAGAGACATAATAACATACTAATAGTATACAGTATGTCATTTAGCAGATGCTTTTATCCAAAGCAGCTTACAGTCAACCATGCATATGTACATGAACATAGAGAGGACAACAATGGGACATATTTAACTAAACAGGTATGGCTGGTTTTACTCTGTTTTCTCAAAGAACAAATGCAAAGGTAGAAGGGCGTTAGAAGCCAGGGGACAATCACGTAATGTAGAAGTTTAAAAAAAAGGACCAACACTCACATATAGTAAATTCCCCAGAAATCTTGCTACAATTTCAGACCATAATATTTGTGAACAAACTCTTCCCCTAGATTGAGGAGGAGGAGCCAACAGGATACATCCGCTTTGAGAAGTTCCTCCCCACCATGACCAAGGTTCTAATGGAGCGCAAGTAAGAACATTGGAAAGAGGCATGCACAGAGTCTGCTAGATGGGGCTGTAACAGACAATGTAAGAACACAGGAGAGAGAGCGGGGGAGGTAGAGAGACATACAATCAGTTGAAACACATTGATCTCTGACAGACAGAGACAAACTGGAGGATCTGACTGTACTTGACTTGTCTGGCTGTCTGGGTAGTTTCTAGGAATTCCTAGAACTGGTGCAGTAGGTTTTTCTGGAAACACTGCCTCTGTTGCTACCTGTAAGAACACTTAGCTTAGATCAGTGTCTACACTCTAAGAAAAAATGGTTCCAAAAGGGTCCTTTGCTGTTCCCATAGGAGAACCTTTTTTGATTCCAGGTAGAACCATTTTGGGTTCCAGGTAGAACCATTTTGGGTTCCATGTGGAACCTTCAGTGGAAATGATTCTATATGGAACCAACAATGGTTCTTTAAAGGGTTTTCCTATGGGGACAGCTGAAGAACCATTTTAGGTTCTCGATAGCACCTTTTTTTAAAGAGTTGTGGTAAACCGTGGGATGTTGGGTTGAGCGTGCAGAGATGAACACAGAGACAGGGAGGTTCTAGTCAGAAAACATGACTTTACTAGGCAACAAAATAAACATGACAAAATAACTTAAGTTTGGCTTGGTCCTTCTTCTCAGATTCGGTTCCATGCCTTTCTCTCTGTCTCCCTCGCAGTGTGCCACAGTGCTCCCTTTATGTGGCCTGCATGACTGTCACACCCTGACCTTAGTACTCTTTGTTTTCTTTGTTATTTTGGTTATGTCAGGGTGTGACATGGGTGATGTATGTGTTTTTGTCTTGTCTAGGGGCTTTGTATGTTTATGGGGGTGTTTTCTATCTAGGTGTTTTTGTAAGTCTATGGTTGCCTAGATTGGTTCTCAATTAGAGGCAGCTGTCTATCGTTGTCTCTGATTGGGAACCATATTTAGGCAGCCATATTCTGTGGGTATTTTGTGAGTGATTGTTCCTGTTCCAGTGTTCCAGTGTTTAGTGTTCACGTTACGGGACTGTTTCGTCTTCGCTCCTTTTGTCGGTTTGTTGTTTTTGTTCGGTGTTTAAGTATTCCTATTAAATATGGATTATCATCACGCTGCATCTTGGTCCTCCTCTCTTTCACCCAAAGACAATCGTTACAGACTGGTTGGCACTCTCCCCTAATTACCTCTACTTGGGGCCATCAGCGTCGGGGTGCCCAGCCCGTGTTCTCCCAGCAGAGGGAGCCAATGTTGCGGAACGGACCTCCCCTCTATCACCAACCCCCGGGGTAGACTTCCGGGATACCGCACACTGCCCTCCCCCTTAGCCCTGACTGGGAGAGAGGTGTGCTCAGGGCTAGGTTTGCATCCCCCCATGGTGAGTGTGTCCGCATTGCCGTGCTGTCCCCCCTACCTGTGGATGATAGAGAAAGAGAAACGCTGTAATGACAGAAACCAGCAGGTGACGCAATCATTCGTGTCCTTACTGCTTGCCATCCACACAAGGGGGGCATGGTCAGTAATCAGGGTGAACTTCCTCTCGAGGGGGTAATACTTGAAGGTGTCCAGCGCCCACTTCACAACGAGGCACTCCTTCTCGACAATCGAGTACTTCTCCCTCGGGAGGAGCTTCCTGCTGATATACATGATAGGGTGCTCCTCACCTTCCTGCTCTAAGGACAAGACGGCCCCTACCCCAGTTTCAGACGCGTCTGTCTGGACCAGGAGGTCTGTTGAGAAGCTCGGGGTGACGAGTACCGTGAGTGAACATAGCGTGTCCTTCAGGGCCTGGAATGCCGTCTCTGTGTCTTTCGTCCATCGCACCGTCTGGGGTAGGTGTGCCTTCGTTATGTCTGTGAGGGGAGACGCTATTGCGGCAAAGTTAGGTGCAAATCGACTGTAGTAGCCTGCTAACCCCAGGAACGACTTCACCTGCCTCTTGGTTGATATTTTGTTATTATTTTTTTATCCTGCCAGATTCGATAGCCCAGGTACTCCACCTCGGCGTAGCCCAGCTTGCACTTGTGGGGGTTCGCGGTCAGCCCCGCATCCCTTAGCGCATCCACCACGGCCTGTGAATTACAGAGATGGGACTCCCAACTGTCACTGTGCACAATTATATAATCTAAATAAGCAGCAATGTACACACAGTGCAGGCACAAGACGCGGTCCATGAATTGCTGAAAGGTCACTGGAGCCCCGTGGAGCCCGAAAGGAAGGACCCAGTAGTGGTAGAGATGGAGATGGTCCAGGGAGAAGGCCCTTTGTCAGGTCCAGTGTGCTGACGAATCTTGCCTTCCCCAAGCGGTCGATCAGTTCGTCTACCTGGGGCATGGGGTAGGCGCTGAATTCACTGATCTCGTTCAGGCCCTGGAAGTTGTTGCAGAAGTGGACGGTTCCGTCTGGTTTTGGTACCAGCACCATAGGGCTAGACCACTCACTGTGGGACTCCTCCAGTACCCCCATCTCTATCATTGTCATCACTTTCCACTGGACCGCTGCCCTCCGGGATTTTGGTATCCAGTATGGCTGTTCACGCACTTTTTCTCCCGGACGTGTGTGGATATGATGTTCCACGAGATCCGTGCGGCTGGCACCTCGGAGAACATGGCCGTATTCCGCTGGACCAACTCTCGAAGCGCTTGCTGTTGGGTTGGGCTGAGGTCTTTCCCCATGGAAACTTCGAGAGAGGGCGGGTTCTGCTGTGGCTGGGTCCACATTGAGCAATGCGCCTCTCGTTCATGCCAGTTCTTCAGTAGGTTCACATGGTAAAGCTGAAGGGGTTTTCTCCGCCCCGGTTGGCGGACCTTATAATTGATGTCTCCTACCTGCTCCACGATGTCGTAGGGCCTATGCCAAGTAGCCAGGAATTTGCTCTCCGTTGTGGGGATCAGCACCAAGACCTTCTCACCCGGGTGGAACTCTCGTTGTTGGGCCCCCTGGTTGTATACACGCTCCTGGGTACGTTGCGCCTGGGCCGTATGCTCAAATCACCGTCATCCTCTCCCTCATCTCCTCCATGTTTTCCACCACACTGCGAAGGGGGGTCGGTTGCTCCTCCCAGACCTCCTTGGCTAGGTCCAGCAGTCCGCGGGGCAGACAGCCATACAAGAGCTCAAAGGGGGAGAAGTGGACATTTGTGGTACCTCGCGCACGAGAACATCAGGTGGGGCAGCAGCTTGTCCCAGTTCCTCCTGTCTCTCTCGATGATCTTCTTCAGCATCTGCTTCCTGCGGAATAACTACCGTAAGAATAATTGGAAGAGCTCCTTTTGTCTCCCCATTGTGCTTTACTACCTGATACAATAAATCATGCTTGATGTCGAAGTGGGGGTAACGCCACTCAGTTACCCCTGGTAATAGCATGCCGTCCACCACAATCACCTGGCCCCTCGCGTTCTGGAGGTTGAGGTCTTCTAACTGGGCTGTCCCGAACTGGCCTGTGAGGATTCCCTTGTCATTCGGTCCGTCGAGTGCCTCCACTTCCATAAAGTGGAGCCAGAGGTCCTCCTCGGACGACGGCTCGCTTCCCGGCGTGGCGGGGAGTGGATTGCGCAGATGACCATCCTTTTTCCTCTCCTGACTACCTTGCGCACGCCTCCCCAGGTCCCTCCTCCACAGTGTCTGGAAGAGAGGGCAATCTCTACCGAGAATGGGCACGGGCAGGTTAGGAACAGCCCCCATGCGCATCTGACACTCCCCCCTTGGGGTGGTTAGCCGCACTGGCAATGTTGGATACCTCTTTGTGTCCCATGTATACAGGACACTGTCATCTCCTCGCCCCCGGTTCGTCTTTTCCCTCTCGTGTGAGCCACTGCGGTTGGGCCAGGGTCACCATGCTGCCAGAGTCCAGCAGAGCGCTGGTGTCGAAACAAACTGGAACCATTGGTGGGGCCGTCTCGGTGTACGCCCAACAGGAGGTGACACAACTCGCCATCTGGCTTACCCCGGAGCTGGGGGATGCGGAGGGCATGGACTCCTCCCGGTCGGGGAAGCTCAATGCGATGTCTTCTGGCTTGCCGCGCTCATAACAGCGCCTCTGATCTAGGTCCAGCAGTGGATGTCGTCATCGGTTTGGGTTGACCTCCCGCTTCGCAGCTTTGGCTGGTTCCGTACGGGCCCCCTTCAGACCCTCGCCTCTGTGCTTTTCTTCCCCCTCCCTGCGTCCACCCTCTCCGTCCGGGTACCTTTCAGCAATTCCTCCAGGCTCTGGGGGTTCGTCGCCTTCCTCATCTAGTAGGGCAGGGCCCGAAGGTGCTGAGGGCCACAAGGTACCTTATTGATTGTCGGGAGGGACGGTACGTTGGTCAGTAGCCATCCCTTGGTCAGGCGCACCAGGTTGCTCATCTGAGCGCAGGGGAGATGGTCAAAGGCCCAGTCATGGACCAGTTGTACACGGTGTGCGAGGATGAATAACGGCTCAGAATCTCACGTTTGAGTCTCTCATAATTTGCTGCCTGGTCGACGTTCAAGTCGAAGTAGGCCTTCTGGGCCTTCCCGGAGAGATAGGGTGCCAAAAGGCTGGCCCACTCGGGCTTGGGCCACCCTTCCCTCTGTGCCGTCCTCTTGAAGGTGCACAAAAACGTCTCCAAGTCATCGTCCTCCATTTACTTAGCCAGAAACTGATTTGGACCAGACTCCTGAGCCATCCCACCCTTCAACTAAGCTACCTCCGTTATCAGTCTGTTTTGTTGGTGCTGCTCCTCCAGCGCTGGCTTCTGAAAAGCCTGTTGCTTCTGTTGGCTGAGTATAAACTGAGCCACCAGTTCCTCCATGGCAATCTCCGTACGCTCGACCCCACGGCACCCAAAGCTACTGAGGTGCCCGTATTCTCCACCATGTGTGGTAAACCGTGGGATGTTGGGTTGAGCATGCAGAGATGAACACAGAGACAGGGAGGTTCTAGTCAGAAAACACGACTTTACTAGGCAACAAAATTAACATAACAACAAAATAACCTAGGTTTGTCCCTTCTCAAATTTGGCTCCTCTCTCTCTGTCTCCCTCGCGGTGTGCCACGGTGCTCCCTTTATGTGGTCTGCACAGCTGGTTGGCATTCTCCCCTAATTATCTCTACTTGGGACCGTCAGCGTCGGGGTACCCAGACCGTGTACTCCCAGCACAGGGAGCCAACGTCGCGGCACGTACCTCCCCTTGATCACCAACCCACAGGGTAGACCTCCCAGGTTACCACAGAGTGTAGGGGGCAACTAAATACTACTCCAAATACAGACAGAGTAGGTGTGTCCAGAAGGAGGAGGTATAGCTAATATAAGAGGTAGTCGTAACTCCCTGATAAAACATGCATAATGACCCTAACCTGTTCCTGCCTGGTCTCAGTTGTAGATAAAAACTCTGTTGGCAGCACCTTATACAAACATACTATGATTGATATAGTTGACTTACTTGCAGTAATGTTCTGTATGTGATTGTATGTGTGTGTGTAAAAGGTGTGTGTGTGTTCTATAACTTCTTACCTGTGTGTGTGTGTGTGTGTGTGTGTGTGTGTGTGTGTGTGTGTGTGTGTGTGCACTCTGCAGGTTCCGGCCCATCCCAGAGGACCTAATGCTCCAGGCCTTTGAGGTAATGGACTGTATAGGTTCTGTATGTAGAGTGTGTTGGTTATCTTGGATTAATTCCCTCTATTGCAGACTGTATAGATTATCTTTGGTTAATTCCCCCTATTGCAGACTGTATAGATTATCTTGGGTTATTTCCCTCAATTGCAGACTGTATAGATAATCTTGTGTTAATTTCCTGCAGACTGTACAGTTGTGGCCAAAAGTTTTGAGAATGTTATAAATATTAATTTCCACAAAGTTTGCTGATTCAGTGTCTTTAGATATTTTTTGTCAGATGTTACTATGGAATACTGAAGTATAATTACAAGCATTTCATAAGTGTCAAAGGCTTTTATTGACAATTACATGAAGTCAATATTTGCAGTGTTGACCCTTCTTTTTCAAGTCCTCTGCAATCCTCCCTGGAAGTCTGTCAATTAACTTCTGGGCAACATACTGACTAATGGCAGCCCATTCTTGCATAATCAATGCTTGGAGTTTGTCAGACTTTGTGGGTTTTTGTTTGTCCACCCGCCTCTTGAGGATTGACCACAAGTTCTCAATGGGATTAAGGTCTGGGGAGTTTCCTGGCCATGGACCCAAAATATTGATGTTTTGTTCCCCGAGCCACTTAGTTATCACTGGCCTTATGGCAAGGTGCTCCATCATGCTGGAAAAGGCATTGTTTGTAACCAAACTGTTCATGGATGGTTGGGAGAAGTTGCTCTCAGACGATGTGTTGGGGTACCATTCTTTATTCATGGTTGTGTTCTTAGGCAAAATTGTGAGTGAGCCCACTCCCTTGGCTGAGAAGCAACCCCACACATGAATGGTCTCAGGATGCTTTACTGTTGACTGACAAGCTTTTTTCCAGATGCCCCAAACAATCGGAAAGGGGATTCATCAGAGAAAATGACTTTACCCCAGTCCTCAGCAGTCCAATCCCTGCACCTTTTGAAGAATATCAGCCTGTCCCTGATGTTTTTCCTGGAGAGAAGTGGCTTCTTTGCTGCCCTTCTTGACACCAGGCCATCCTCCAAAAGTCTTCGCCTCACTGTGTGTGCAGATGCACTCCACTGTGCTGCACTGTACTGGTGGGGCCCCATCCCGCAGCTGAATCAACTTTAGGAGACGGTTCTGGTGCTTGCTGGACTTTCTTGAGTGCCCTGAAGCCTTCTACACAACAATTCAACAGCTCTCCTTGAAGTTCTTGATGATCTGATAAATGGTTGCTTTAGTAGGTGCAATCTTACTGGCAGCAATATCCTTGCTTTCGAAGCCCTTTTTTGTGCAAAGCAATGATGACGGCACGTGTTTCCTTGCAGGTAACCATGGTTGACAGAGGAAGAACAATGATTCCAAGCACCACCCTCCTTTTGAAGCTTCCAGTCTGTTATTTGAACACAATCAGCATGACAGAGGGATCTCCAGCCATGTCCTCATCAACACTCACACCTGTGTTAACGAGAGAATCACTGACATGATGTCAGCTGGTCTTTTTGTGGCAGGGCTGAAATGCAGTGGAAATGTTTTTTAGGGAATTCAGTTAATTTGCATGGCAAAGAGGGACTTTGCAATTAATTGCAATTCATCTGATCACTCTTCATAACATTCTGGAGTATATGCAAATTGCCATCATACCAACTGAGGCAGCAGACTTCGTGAAAATGTATATTTGTGCCATTCTCAAAACTTTTGGCCACAACTGTATAGGTTACCTTGTGTTCCCTCTATTGCAGCCTGTATAAGTAATCTTGGGTTAATTACCCCTATTGCAGACTGTATAGGATCATACCTTGGGTTCCCTCTACGATCGTCTCATTTGCTAAGAGGAAAAAACATCTCAAATTTGCAGGTTCTAGATAAGCAGAAAAAGGGACATTTGGAACTGGAGGAGCTCACAAAGTACATGACACAGGAAGGTAAGGTAAAAGCAACATATAGCTCCTTACATAAAACCACAGAATCATTGGCCTGAAGTCACAAATATATCACATCTTGTCACTGCTTATTAACATTTATGTGGGCTTTGTGTAAGGCAAGATGATATTACGCCCTCTAGTGGTCCAAGGTTTGGACAGACAGACACTGACAGATAACAATCCACTCTACAAACATTATATGATTATATATCTCCCAGAACAACAATACTGGGAGATATATAAAGTCTATTATGTTGACTTTAGTGTTCATTCTTACCAGTTTCCAGTGTGTTGGTTCCCTTGGACCTAGCAGATGTACTTATGACTTATTAGTATGTAATGGATGCTCAGCTGGAGTGACATGCAGCATATAATGGTTCCTCAGAATCAACCTTGAGAAACCCTGCTAGGGGGTGGAAGTAGCCTCAAGGTTATAAAGGCAGTCTGGCAACTGCCATCAATACCTCAGGGGCCACCTACTGTTGTTGTGCCCTTGAGCAAGGCACACCCTAAACTTCTCCAGGGTGCTTCTCTGTGGTTGACCCAGTGTGTGTGTGTGTGTGTGTGTGTGTGTGTGTGTGTGTATGTGTATGGAGTGTTTGGTGCTGTGTTAGCAAATGTTTTGGTTGTCTCTGTATAATGGATCGACAAAGATCTATTGTGGGTATGTGTCCCTCTCTGCAGGAGAGCCCTTCACCCAGGAAGAGATGGAGGAGATGTTGTCAGCTGCAATGGACCCTGACAAGAACCTCATCTTCTACAAAGACTTTGTTAGCATGATGACCGTGGATGACCCCAGATAGACTCTCAATCACACGCACACACACACTCACACTCACACACTCACAAACACATACACATTCTGGGAGTAATGACAAATGTAACGTTGTCTTGTGTAATTGTTATATTATTATAGTCTAATACAGAATATAATGTGGTATTGTAAATGTTTGCAGTGTCATAAACATTTTTGGGCTTATCGCCCACTGTTGTGCTAGAGGCCTGGCCAACTCCAGTCTTCAGGGGCCTAATTGGTGTCACACTTTTGCCCCAGCCCCAGCTGACACACCTGACTCCAATAACCGACTAATCATGAACTTCAGATAAAAATGCAATTAGTTTAAATCAGGTGTGTTTGCTAGGGATGGGGAGAAGTGTGACACCAATCAGGCCCCAGAAGACTGGAATTACCCAGGCCTGTAACTAGACCTGCGTGGCCAGGCCTGTAACTAGACCTGCATGGCCAGGCCTGTAACTAGACCTGCATGGCCAGGCCTGTAACTAGACCTGCATGGCCAGGCCTGTAACTAGACCTGCATGGCCAGGCCTGTAACTAGACCTGCATGGCCAGGCCTGTAACTAGACCATGCATGGGTTTATTGCCAAATATTCTCCCTCTGTTGTGCTAGGCCATGCAGTGAAACCAGATGGCGCTGTGTATCCATAAACAACATGCAACACCACGCTGTATAAATCACTGCAGCAATATGCTTTCATTCACGACACCATCACCACCACACCACCTTATGTGCATAATCATCGGAATGTGAAGCACAGATTAATTGATTGAGGATATTCATGAAAAGAACACAAATTAAATTGTTGTGTTCGGAGTAAAACCTCTCCAAGGAGTGATTCAATAGCTTATTGCATAGACAAACCTTGATTCTGTGGTGGTGGTGATGATGATCCAATTTTATTTGTCACACTCGCTGAATACAACAGGTGTCGAGGTAACTGTGAAATGCTTACTTTAAGAGCCCTTTCTCAACAATGCCAAGTTAAAAAGTATGAAAAGATGAGCAAAAGAATATAGATATATACAGTACCAGTCTCTAGTTTGGACACACCTACTCATTCAATGTTTTTCTTTATTTTTACTATTTGGCGCAGCGGTCTAAGGCACTGCATCTCAGTGTTAGAGGCATCACTACAGACACCCTGGTTCGAATCCAGGCTGTATCACAACTGGCCGTGATTGGGAGTCCCATAGGGCGGCCCACAATTGGCCCAGCGCCGTCCGGGTTTGGCCAGTGTAGGCCGTCATTGTAAATAAGAATTTGTTATTAACTGACTTGCCTAGTTAAATACAAGTTAAATATATATATTTTTGAAACTATGAAATAAGTAACCAAAAAAGTGTTTAACAAATCAAAATATATTTTCTATTTTAGATTCTTCAAAGTAGCCACCCTGTGCCTTGATGACAGCTTGGCACGCTCTTGGCATTCTCTCAACCAGCTTCACCTAGAATGCTTTTCCAACAGTATTAAAGGAGTTCCCACATATGCTGAGCACTTGTAGGCTGCTTTTCCTTCACTCTGTGGCCCAACTCATCCCAAATCATCTCAATTGGGTTGAGGTCAGGTGATTGTGGAGGCCAAGTCATCTGATACAGCATATCGCTGTAGAATGCTGTGGTAGCCGTGCTGGTTAAGTGTGCCTTGAATTCTAAATGTATCACTGACAGTGTCACCAACAAAGCCCCCAACACCATCACACCTCTTCCTCCATGCTTCACGGTGGGAACCACACATGCAGAGATCATCCTTTCACCTACTATTTGTCTCACAAAGACACGGTGGTTGGAACCAAAAATCTAAAATTTTGACTAATCAGACCAAAGGACAGATCTCCACCGGTTTAATGTCCATTGCTCGTGTTTCTTGGCCCAAGCAAGTCTCTTCTTCTTATTGGTGTCCCTTAGTAGTGGTTTCCTTGCAGCAATTTGACCATGATGACCTGATTCACGCAGTCTCCTCTGAACAGTGGATGTTGAGATGTGTCTGTTACTTAAACTCTGTGAAGCATTTATTTGGACTGCAATTTCTGAGGCTGGTAACTCTAATGAACTTATCCTCTGTAGCAGAGGTAACTCTGGGTCTTCCTTTCCTGTGGCGCTCCTCTTGAGAGCCAGTTTCATCATAGCACCTGATGGTTTTTGAGACTGCACTTTTTCCATATTGAACAGTCTATTACTTGGGTGACTGGAGTCTTTGAACATTTTTAGGGCCTTCTTCTGACACCGTCTGGTATATAGGTCCTGGATGTCAGGAAGCTTGGCCCCAGTGATGTACTGGGCAGTACGCACTACCCTCTGTAGCGCTTTGTTGTCAGATACCAAGCAGTTGCCGTACCAAGCGGTTATGCAGCCAGTGAAGATGCTCTCAATGGTGCAGCTGTAGAACTTTTTGAGGGTCTGAGTGCCCATGCCAAATCTTTTCAGCCTCCTGAGGGGGGAAGAGGTGTTGTTATGCCCTCTTCACGACTGTGTTGGTGTGTTTGGACCATGACAGATCCTTTGTGATGTGGACACTGAGGAACTTGAAGCTCTCGACCCACTCCACTACAGCCACATCGATGTGAATGGGGGTGTGCTCGGCCCTCCGTTTCCTGTAGTCCACGATGAGTTCCTTTGTCTTGCTGACGTTGAGGGACCGGTTGTTGTCCTGGCACCACATTGCCAGATCTCTGACCTCCCTGTAGGGTGTCTCATCGTCCTAAGGGGCCCCTGTGTTGAGCATCAGCGTGGCGGATGTGTTGTTGCCTGCCCTCTCCACCATGGGGCTGCCCGTCAAGGAATTCCAGGATCCAGTTGCAGAGGGAGGTGTTTAATCCCAGGGTCCTTAGTTTAGTGATGAGCTTGGAGGGCACTATGGTGTTAAATGCTGAGCTGTAGTCAATGAACAGCATACTCACGTAGGTATTCCTTTTGTCCAGGTGGGAAAGGCCAGTGTGGAATGCAATAGAGATTGTGTCATCTGTGGCTGTGTTGGGGCGGTATGCGATTTGGATTGGGTCCATGGTGTCTGGGATGATGGTGTTGATGTAAGCCATGACCAGCCTTTCAAAGCATTTCATGGCTACAGATGTGAGTGCTACGGGTCAATAGTCATTAGGACAGGTTACCTCGGCATTCTTGGGCACAGGGACTATGATGGTCTGTTTGAAACAAAGTTATTACAAACTCAGTCAGGGAGAGGTTGAAAATGTCGACGAAGACACTTGCCAGCTGGTCAGCGTATGCTCTGAGTACGTGTCCTTGTCATCCATCTGGCCCTGCAGCCTTGTGAATGTTAAAGGTCTTACTCACATCAGCTACGGAGAGCGTGACCACACAGTCGTCCGGAACAGCTGGTGCATGCATGGTTCAGTGTTACTTGCCTCGAATCGAGCATAGAAGGTATTTAGCTCGTATGGTAGGCTTGCGTCACTGGACAGCTCGCAGGTGGGTTTCCCTTTGTAATCTGGGATAGTTTGCTAACTCTGCCACCTCCAATTATTATTATTATTTTTAAATGTTTTTATTTGACCTTTATTTAACAAGTTAGGCAAATTGAGAACAAGTTATCATTTACAATTGCGGCCTGGCCAAGATAAAGCAAAGCAGTTCGACACATACAACAACACAGAGTTACACATGGAGTAAAACAAACATTCAGTCAATAATATAGTTGAAAAATAAGTCTATATACAATGTGAGCAAATGAGGTGAGATAAGGGAGGTAAAGGCAAAAAAGGCCATGTTGGCAAAGTAAATACAATATAGCAAGTAAAACACTAGAATGGTAGATTTGCAGTGGAAGAATGTGCAAAGTAGAGAGAGAAATATTAGGGTGCAAAGGAGCAAAATAAATAAATACAGTAGGGAAAGAGGTAGTTGTTTGGGCTAAATTATAGATGGGCTATGTACAGGTGCAGTAATCTGTGAGCTGCTCTGACAGCTGGTGCTTAAAGCTAGTGAGGGAGATAAGTGTTTCCAGTTTCAGAGATTTTTGTAGTTCGTTCCAGTCATTGGCAGCAGAGAACTGGAAGGAGAGGCGGCCAAAGGAAGAATTGGTTTTGGGGGTGACCAGAGAGATATACCTGCTGGAGCGCATGCTACAGGTAGGTGCTGCTATGGTGACCAGCGAGCTGAGATAAGGGGGGGACTTTACCTAGCAGGGTCTTGGCGTTTGGCGACCAGTATGAAGCGAGGGCCAGCCAACGAGAGCGTACAGGTCGCAATGGTGGGTAGTATATGGGGCTTTGGTGACAAAACGGATGGCACTGTGATAGACTGCATCCAATTTATTGAGTAGGCTATTTTGTAAATGACGTCGCCGAAGTCGAGGATTGGTAGGATGGTCAGTTTTACAAGGGTATGTTTGGCAGCATGAGTGAAGGATGCTTTGTTGCGAAATAGGAAGCCAATTCTAGATTTAACTTTGGATTGGAGATGTTTGATGTGAGTCTGGAAGGAGAGTTTACAGTCTAACCAGACACCTAGGTATAAAATGAGCATCAGAACCGGTGTAGTAGGATTCGATCTTGGTCCTGTATTGCCACATTGCCTGTTTGATGGTTTGTCTGAGGGCGTAGCGGGATTTCTTATAAGCGTACAGATTAGTGTCCCACTCCTTGAATAAGGCCGCTGTAGCCTTTCGCTCAGTGCAGATGTTGCCTATGACTTCTGGTTGGGATATGTACGTACGGTCACTGTGGGGAAGACGTCGTCAATGCACTTATTAATGACACCGGTAATCGATGTGGTAAATTCCACAATGCCATAGGATGAAACCCGGAACATATTCCAACCTGTGATTTCGAAACAGTCAAGTAGCTTAGCATCCACTTAATCGGACCACTTCCATATTGAGCACTTGACTGGTACTTCCTGTTTGAGTTTTTGCTTGTAAACAGGACTTAGGAGGATAGAGTTATGGTCAGAATGTTTTTTCAAGTGGGGGGCGAGGGATAGCTTTTTATGTGTCTCAGTGTGTGGAGTAAAGGTGATATACCGTTTTTTCTCCTACAGTTGCACAGGTGACATGCTGGTAGAAATTCTGTTAAACGGATGATGATGAGTATTTATGAATTATGTTACTGATTAGGCCTAAACCTTTTTGATCCAACTGAACATACCACCTCTGCACCAGATACTTTTAATGCAATCTTGCAACCATAACCATCGTCAGCTGTAGGCCTACTCTCTAGTCATCATTTACTCCCTCTAAAAGTTAACATAGGACAAATTAGCTGGCACGTGTCAGTCAACAAAGCATTGATTCACTATTGGTCCGCCAGCGAGGAAGGGGCAGAGAGCACCCTCCCCCAGCCAGATGTGCGCAAGCATCTATCTCCAGTCGGCACCTCTGGCTTCAGATGAGCCTCCTGCAGGCAGGCACACGGACAGCCAGAGGAATATCACAGCTGTGCCTCTTCCTCTGACTCTACCGCGCTGCAGACGCGCGTACCCACTGTCTACGCTGAGCCTGTGCAGCAGCGGCTGCATTCACTCTGTTACCGCCCTGCTTGTTGTATTTCGTCGCTCCCAGAAAGAGAAACCCGTCTGTACCCCACTCATACAGGCGGACCTGTTCACATTTTCACTGTGGATTTTAAATCTTTACAGGAGACCGTGGATTGGAACTAATTATTGCGCATTGGATACATTTGAGCGGAATCACTGTTAGGTTATTGTTTTTCAAGGTTGGAGACAGTATGCTATATTGATATCTAATCTGCGTGATATTGGTTAATGATTGAGAAGCACGCGGAGGGGCGTGGAATTCATTGACATCGATTTGGTCTCCTTGTGTGTAAAACAACCGATATATTTTCTCCCCACTCCTCCCTTCCCTCACCTTCAGCATGACTTCTCTGTCTGGGACCAAAGAGAGGTCTGTGACCAGCAGGAGCAGAAAATACGGGGTTAGTAGCCTAGTCTATTTTTCTACTTTATGTGGAGTGGATGATTGTATCAGTAACACTAGCAACAACAGTGAAAAGTGTAGCAGAGCTCTCATTTATTCCATCAGAGCAGTAAGGGTATGCCATAGTGTTTGCTACAGGTTTGAATGCCGTTGGCAATTCATTAGGCTACTGCGGCGAAGCGGGTAGGCTAGCTAGGGAACGCAACAGTAAACAGAAAGATAGATCACACTCACCTTTAGTTTTTGTATGCTAATGCTTTTAGACGTTTTTGTTCAAACTGTTTCTTTCCTACGTGTGTTTTTCCATCTCTGCCATTTAGCCAATAAAGTCTAATACCATGGACCGAGTTGTGCTTCTAGTGAGTTATTGTTTGTCTCCCCAATTTAAATCAAATGTTACCTTAAAGGTAGGATTGTCTTTATGGTGCTCCCCACAGATTACCGACACCTCTCCGACAAAATCAGCCTCCTTCTCTCCGGAGACATGGTACAGAAAGGCTTACGAAGAGTCCCGGACCAGCAGCAGACCCGCTCCAGAGGGAGTCGGCTCCATGCCTAGCTCCACAGGCACCCCTTCCCCAGGATCTGGCACCTCTTCCCCGGGCTCTTTCTCTGGTTCCCCCGGGACCATATCCCCAGGGATCGGGACCTGTTCTCCCGGGTCTCTGGGTGGATCGCCAGGTTTCGGTACAGGTTCGCCCGGCTCTGGCAGCGGGAGTTCCCCTGGTTCTGAGAGAGAGAGGGGGATATGGTGTGAGAACTGCAACGCCCGGCTGACAGAGCTGAAGAGGCAGGCGCTGAAGCTGCTGATTCCTGGCCCCTACTCCAGCAAGGTAAGCCGAGTTAGATGCACTGCTGCCCGGCTACAGCAGCCTCTGAATCTGGCGACGGGCGACCCATAGGCATCATACGGGCGACCCAAAGGCATCATACGGGCGACCCATAGGCATCATACGGGCGACCCATAGGCATCATACGGGCGACCCATAGGCATCATACGGGCGACCCAAAGACATCATACGGGCGACCCATAGGCATCATACGGGCGACCCATAGGCATCATACGGGCGACCCATAGGCATCATACGGGCGACCCATAGGCATCATACGGGCGACCCATAGGCATCATACGGGCGACCCATAGGCATCATACGGGCGACCCATAGGCATCATACGGGCGACCCATAGGCATCATACGGGCGACCCATAGGCATCATACGGGCGACCCAAAGGCATCATACGGGCGACCCATAGGCATCATACGGGCGACCCAAAGGCATCATACGGGCGACCCATAGGCATCATACGGGCGACCCAAAGGCATCATACGGGCGACCCATAGGCATCATACGGGCGACCCATAGGCATCATACGGGCGACCCATAGGCATCATACGGGCGACCCATAGGCATCATACGGGCGACCCATAGGCATCATACGGGCGACCCATAGGCATCATACGGGCGACCCAAAGGCATCATACGGGCGACCCATAGGCATCATACGGGCGACCCATAGGCATCATACGGGCGACCCATAGGCATCATACGGGCGACCCAAAGGCATCATACGGGCGACCCATAGGCATCATACGGGCGACCCAAAGGCATCATACGGGCGACCCATAGGCATCATCTTGGCGACCCATAGGCATCATCCTGGCGACACATAGGCATCATACGGGCGACCCATAGGCATCATACGGGCGACCCATAGGCATCATACGGGCGACCCATAGGCATCATACGGCCGACCCATAGGCATCATACGGGCGACCCATAGGCATCATACGGGCGACCCATAGGCATCATACGGGCGACCCATAGGCATCATACGGCCGACCCATAGGCATCATACGGGCGACCCATAGGCAAAGAAGATAAGACATCACTATGGTGTAAGACAGGCTTTCCAAAACTTGGGCCTTGCCCGAGGTGCCAAGCCCCACGCGGTCGAGGGTCGAGCCCCACGCGGTCGAGGGTCGAGCCCCACGCGGTCGAGGTTCGAGCCCCACGCGGTCGAGGTTCGAGCCCCACGCGGTCGAGGGTCGAGCCCCACGCGGTCGAGGGTCGAGCCCCACGCGGTCGAGGGTCGAGCCCCACGCGGTCGAGGGTCGAGCCCCACGCGGCCGAGGGTCGAGCCCCACGCGGCCGAGGGTCGAGCCCCACGCGGCCGAGCCCCACGCGGTCGAGCCCCACGCGGTCGAGCCCCACGCGGTCGAGCCCCTAGCGGCCGAGCCCCACGCGGCCGAGCCCCACGCGGCCGAGCCCCACACGGCCGAGGGCCGAGCCCCACACGGCCGAGCCCCACACGGCCGAGCCCCACACGGCTGAGGGTCAAGCCCCACATGGCCGGGCCCCACACGGCCGGGCCCCACACGGCCGAGCCCCACACGGCCGAGGGCCGAGCCCCACACGGCCGAGCCCCACACGGCCAAGCCCCACACGGCCGAGCCCCACACGGCCGAGCCCCACACGGCCGAGGGCCGAGCCCCACACGGCCGAGCCCCACACGGCCGAGGGCCGAGCCCCACACGGCCGAGGGCCGAGCCCCACACGGCCGAGGGCCGAGCCCCACACGGCTGAGTTTGGGAAACCTGGTGTACTATTCTTTTCTGTGTCCATGTGAAGGAGGCATGAAACGAGAAGTGAGTTGGATAATGGTATAGTCCTAGATCTAACTGTAGGCATACTTTTCTGTTTGGCTGAGGCTGTGTTGTGCCTGGGCTGAAGAGCCAGAGAGGCTGCCCATGGGGAAAAGCTCAGCTCAGAGGCAAACAACTTTGTCCCTGTTGCTCGTTCAATAGCTGGCATTATGCCAAAAAAACTATTATGATGATGTACATACAATTCAATCAGCTGTTTCTAAAGTTTAAATCCATCAGTACCATTTGCTTCATTACACATAGTTGTGGATACGGATTAATAAAGGCCTGGTGGATTATTGCCATTCTAGTTGTTTTCTGTTTCCATGGATGGGTTATTTTCTGTTGATAGATCCCTTTGGCCACCCATTCTTTCCTTCTGAATCCAGATAAATTAACGCCAGGGCTTTTAATATACTGTATGAGGTGCATACATCATCTTTCTACTGTGCAGGGGTGTGTGTGTGTGTGTGTGTGTGTGTGTGTCTGCGCTCGTGCGTAAAGAAGGTTCTCTCGCTGTAAAGCGCAATGGGCCTTTACACTTGATTGTGTGATTTTTTTTTTCCCTTTTCTTTTGTTTTTGTTGTTGAGCATATTGGGGATTTCAGGCGGCCTTGCCAAGGTCTGTGCATTGCCAAGTCTAGGCCCTAAAGAGTGATGAATGCAGCCCCTTGGGGAGGGAGTTATTGGGTAACAAATAACAGCATTCTGCTCGGCACAGCACACATACTGTAAACCCAGAGTGAACAGAGGACATGCGTCATGACGCTGACTGCTGTGAAAAGCCCGCAGGGGGAGGGGAAGTAGTGGTGGGATGATCCCAATTAAAACCGCTAAAAATGAGATCAGGTTCAACTCCCATGGTGCATAAATGGGTATATTCTAAGTGGATGCAGAGCACTCATAAACTCAACTTTTCTCTGGACCATCTCCCCATTCCAGCCTATCCTAACCTTCGTGGTCTGAACATAAAAGTTGTAATGTTTTTACCCTGATATTTGAGAACGGGCATGGTTGTTGAATTATTATGATTATTTTATTTAACTAGGCAAGTCAGTTAAGAAAAAAAATATCATTTTACATTGATAGCCTACCAGGTAACAGTGGGTTAACTGCCTTGTTCATGGGCAGAACCACAGATGTTTACCTTGTCAGCTCGGGGATTCGATCCAGCCAAATTTCGGTTACTGGCCCAACGCTCTAACCACTAGGCTACCTGCCGCCTCATAGTCTGCCATTCCAGGCTGGTTGTATCTACAGTTATCTCTACCTGTCTGATGGCAAGAGATCCAGGCTGGTTGTATCTACAGTTATCTATACCTGTCTGATGGCAAGAGATCCAGGCTGGTTGTATCTACAGTTATCTCTACCTGTCTGTTGGCAAGAGATCCAGGCTGGTTGTATCTACAGTTATCTCTACCTGTCTGATGGCAAGAGATCCAGGCTGGTTGTATCTACAGTTATCTCTACCTGTCTGATGGCAAGAGATCCAGGCTGGTTGTATCTACAGTTATCTCTACCTGTCTGATGGCAAGAGATCCAGGCTGGTTGTATCTACAGTTATCTCTACCTGTCTGTTGGCAAGAGATCCAGGCTGGTTGTATCTACAGTTATCTCTACCTGTCTGATGGCAAGAGATCCAGGCTGGTTGTATCTACAGTTATCTCTACCTGTCTGATGGCAAGAGATCCAGGCTGGTTGTATCTACAGTTATCTCTACCTGTCTGATGGCAAGAGATCCAGGCTGGTTGTATCTACAGTTATCTCTACCTGTCTGATGGCAAGAGATCCAGGCTGGTTGTATCTACAGAAGGCCCTACCTGTCTGATGGCAAGAGATCCAGGCTGGTTGTATCTACAGTTATCTCTACCTGTCTGATGGCAAGAGATCCAGGCTGGTTGTATCTACAGTTATCTCTACCTGTCTGATGGCAAGAGATCCAGGCTGGTTGTATCTACTGTTATCTCTACCTGTCTGATGGCAAGAGATCCAGGCTGGTTGTATCTACAGTTATCTCTACCTGTCTGATGGCAAGAGATCCAGGCTGGTTGTATCTACAGAAGGCCCTACCTGTCTGATGGCAAGAGATCCAGGCTGGTTGTATCTACAGTTATCTCTACCTGTCTGATGGCAAGAGATCCAGGCTGGTTGTATCTACAGAAGGCCCTACCTGTCTGATGACAAAAGATCCAGGCTGGTTGTATCTACAGAAGGCCTTACCTGTCTGATGGCAATAGAGGAGGTCACAGTGAGAGTTGCTTGTTTACCATAGTCACTGCGGTCAGTGCACAGATGATGAGTTAGTGGTAGGCCAATCGAGCAGTCCCCAGTGTGGACACAAGTGGTGCTGTGTAGCACCAGACAGCTGGAGCCTATGGAGCCTATTTCATCACCTATACAAAAACCCCCTGTCCAACATCTGAATCTGGACTAGGACAATTCATTGTTTTATTGAGTTATTAAGTAGAAATGGTACAGGATGTTGGTATGGTCCCCTGGAAGCTGCATGGTATTAAAGAGGGTGGGAGAATATCAGTGTTTAGTCCTGTGTGCATGTCTGTGTATGGGTTCAGATAGAGTTGACCTCTTTCTCAGCCTCCATTACATAGTGGTAATTGGCAAGCTTGTCAGTATATAGTATTATAGTAGATTATAGGGTGAATGTTTGGCACTCTCCCAGTGAATTATACTTAGCAGGTAAAGGCTTTCACATAGAATGAGAATAGAACTGACATTCCAAACTTTTCCTGGGCAGCCAGGAAGTAGGGGTGCTGAGGGTGCAGCAGCACTCCTGAAAAATCACAATTTAAAAAATGATTCAAATATTATTTTTTCCTTTAAAAAAAAATCATCAATATGACTGCTCTTCCAATGATAATTATGATGGTGATGATAAGCATCAACCGTTTTAAATGGCCCTGGGGTGCTGCCAGCGCTGGCGCTGCAGATGGATCTATCGGTCCGCTAATACAGGACTATTAAAGGCACTAGGCAGTTATATTGATGATTTGTGTAAAAGGACGTTGGTAGACTTTATTTGCTTGTTGAGCTCTCTGGCTCGGAACTTTCTGTTCTTATCAGGAACAAGATGCATAACTAGAATGGTTTGAAGTGAGTCATTCTCATCATTGGGACAAAGTGTCCTGTTATTATTGATTGGGCCTTGCGATAGACGACCATCCTCTCCAGGGGGTGTACTTGTACATACATCTGCCTCATGCAACAGAAACAGAAGATAGGCTGCTGCCCTATGAACTATTCTGGCTCAGACGAGGCTATGAGGGATGGGGAGAGAGGGAGGTTGACCTGAGAGTTGTTGTTTGGGCAAATCTGTGTTGTTCTGACAAGAACAGGACTGGTAGATGCTAAGTCTCTCGGAGAGGACAGGGACATGGATTCAGTCCCAAATTGCACCCTATTCCCTATAGTGCACTACTTTTCAACAGAGCCCTATGGAACCGGTCAAAAGTAGTGCACTATAAAGTGAAAAGGGTACCATTTGGGATGCAGGCATGATACATCTCCTTCTGCTTCCTGTTCCCTCCTCTGACAGAACCAGCAGACATTAGTGTTCTTATGCTAATCATGACCTTCACAGAGCTACTGTGGGGAGACCTGGTTCTCAGTCTCTGCTGTTGGCTTCCAGTAAGCGTGCTGAGCGTACAAACACAAACACACAGTGGGGGGCACAGAAATGACACCGCACAGTTGAAGGATGCAGCAACGGGGTCGATGTTAGAAAATGTCACTTGCTGAAATCTGTCACTGCCGTGTGTGTCCTCGAGGCTCTGGGTTGGAGGGCGATGGATGGAGAGAAAAGAAAGAGAAGAAAAAAGGAAAGAAAGGGAGTAAGTGTGGCCTAATTGCATGACTACAGGTACAGCAGAGCAGAGAGGGGTCTCCGTTTCTGACGAATTTCATGGATTGATGGTAGAAGCTTTTTCCTCCCCCATTCTCCCCTTCCATTCATAATGGAGGGATCTGAACTCATAGTGTGTCTTTTCCTTTCTTTTTGTTTGAAGTGGATGTGTTAGTTTGCTGTGCTGTGCTTCAGGTTTCAGACGTTGTGTTAGCTTACACCTTTTATGACCGACCAGCCAGCTGCAGGAGAGAGGAAGAGGAGGAGGAGGGGAGGAGGATGGCTGGCTATCAAAGAAAAACGGGGATAGAGATTGTATGGGAAGGAGAGAAATGTAAGACTAGAGGGCGGTAAGAAGGGAAGGAATGGACCGTAGAGGTTATGGCAGTTAGGAAAACAGGGGGGAAGGAGGGGGGATGGAGGGAGACAATAAGGAAGGACAGGGGTCAGGGAATAGAAGTAGATGTCAGTGACACTGCATGGGAGGATTTTTATAGACACACTTGTAGCAGGAGGCTCAGCAAAAAATCTGGTAACACAGTCAAAGTTATTTAAGACCTGTTCCTGTGTGTACGCGTGTAACCCTCAACCACCCACGGCCAAATTGTAACTAGTTAGCGGTCTGTTCTTGGTTAGTCAGGTTCAGCTCATTAAAGTGGGTCAGAGAGTGTGGGTGTGCGCATGTGTGAGTCTGAGCCGTAAGGGAAATGTACAAGTAGGTGTGTCCCTGGCTCAGATCCCAGTTTAGGGAGGTTTTTACTTCTGTTACTCACTCCCGTGTAACACACAGGGCCACTGCCTGACCAGCCAGGTTGATCAAGATCTACTGGGAAATTCCATGTCTTTCCAGGTAAGCGGCCACTAGGGGCAACGGTGAGTGCTATTACCAACAAGTAGACTTGTGGTTTGCTAGGGCGTTGGGGATGGCGGATGGGCGTAAGCCACGAGCTCTGACTCCGAGGGTTGCGTGTTCAATCCTAGTTCTAGGCACTTGTTCTATCTTTTTTAACCCTATCACAAACCTTAACCATTAACTTAACCATTTGGAATGAATGCCTAAACATAAAGGAACATTCCACAGCTTGTCTCCACGACTCCACAGCAAGTTGTTAGTGGCCCTAGTTATCCAATTTCCCGTAAGTGTTTAAAAAAAATTGAGTGAGTAAGCTATAATATAGTCTTTTATCAAACCAGGAAGGAATTTGTTAGAATTATGAGATTACTACAGCTTCCATGATGCTTTGCGTCTGGAAGGCAGGTATGGGGAGGAGTGTCTAAGCCAGATGGGTGCTAGCTCTAAACCACCAGGTGGAACTTGAAAATCAATCTAATACCGATACACAACGGCAATGTACTCAACAGCACTATATTAAATAATGCCATTATAACATTATAACATTATATGTCTGCTTAGTCCCACTGGTTTATTCTGTCTTCTCCAGCCTTCTATGCCCAGCCATTACTGTCTGGGCAGTATCCACATAGTCAATCATCACGAGAGCCTCCCCCACCTTTGTTGCTGCTCGTGTTTTTGTTTGTTTACGCGTAGATTTTTGTCAATATAAGGGACTACTTTCACTCGGGATGGGCTACTGAATATTATATTTCCAACTGGTTTGTGCCCTCAAAATTCTGTCCTCGTGCACCGAAATATTTGCGAAAGGACGCCGTTCACAACTATGAGTCAGTCTACTAGCTGGGACTATGAAGCTGTACACTGGAGGAGAAGGGGGAGGCGCACCAGGGCTGTTGTGTGCTTTAGGAGACTGGGCCTCCGTGCTTAGCTTCCTGGCTTGTTCCTCTCCAACATGCGTTCACTCACCCAAAAAACAGACAAACTAATCAATCAGCCTATACTCTGTTACGCTTTGTTTACTGTTCCAAAATTGTATTCTCCCACTTGGGAAACATTGGTTGAATCAACGTTTTCCACATTTCAACCCAAAAACATTGAATCAACCTGGAAAACTGATTGGATTTGCAAAAAGTCATCAACGTAAGTCATCAACGCAAGTCCTCAACGTAAGGGCAATTCGTATTGTTTTTACCCAACTTTTAACCTAAATCCAATGGCACGGTGAATGTATTTTTTATTTCACATTGAATTCATGTTAATTGACAATTCAACCAAATGTAAATCAAAACTAAATGTTGAACTGACTTCTGTGCTCAGTGGAATGTGCCTTGTCTCTTCCGGGTATGTGTTAATGTACTTGGTGAATAAAGGTGATTCTGATCATTCAACCATCCTTGATGAAGTTGTAATCGTCCAACTCTGCAGGGGGGTCGTCATCTCTTGCGGAAGACATTCTGCACACTATAGGTTCTCTGACAGTAATAACGAGAGAAGCTTTTCTGACTGACACAGAACTACATGCTCATGGCTGTTTAACTAGGAACACACTCTTTTTTTCCAATTCCCCACATTTGGGGGTGGGACAAGCAGAGATCAGGAGATCAACCTCACTCCTCCCTGAAGCCTGTTGTCGTTTTCAAAAAACACGTGATAAGCCCCAAATAAGTCGCTGAGGGTAAAATCTTGTCTTACATGTTCATAATGTGTTCTGGACAACAATGTTAAGGAAACTAATGTCCGGAACGTTCCTTTAACTGTGGAGTTGTTTTTGTTTAAACCTATCCCAAACCTTAACTCCCAAATGTAACCTTCGAAATCTGACGTTTATGGACAGAAGTTGGATTCTGCAGTGAGACTGTGAGAGCTTGTAATTTAAAAAATAATAATTCCTCTTTGGATCACTGAGATTTTTTATTTCATAGTTATTATGTGTTTTGATCAGGTATGATGGATTTTACCACAATCTCCACGAAACGTTAATTACCGCAACAGTCAAAAAAAGTCATAAACAAATCCATTTGTAATACTTTTGAACATTTCTGCCTTAATGAAAAGGGCTGTGTTTAAACATAACGCTGAAAAAATTATATATTTAAAATTAAATGATAGAATGTAATATTTTTCCCATTGTTAGCTGTTTCCGTAATGAGAAGGCCAAGTGGGGTAAAGGCGGTGTTTTTAGAAGATAAACCTCATTCTGAAGGTTATAAGCAAATACATTCACTTAACTTTTCCTACTACTACTCTTGATGATGGGTGAAAACAACTTCATAACCACAATGATTGAGTGTTACGGTAATGAGACACATGTCCACAGACACTGTGTTTGTACATAATACATATTATAGTTGAATGTAAACTTAAACTAGTATACATCGATAATGATTTACGAACAAACTAATACAGCAACATATTTGTATTTTATTAAATGACCAGAGAATTTAAATTGGATGCATTTCGGTAATGGGAATTTGGGGTGAAAATGAAAAAAAATTCAAGCTAAAATGTATTTAAAATAAGACACTTTGCAAAAACTAGACATCTTAGTCCTCAGAATGATACTGTAGTTGATTTTTGCCGATGCGTCATGGTTTTGCAACTCAAATTGCTAAAACAGATTTAATGAGAATCACCCACAAATACAGCATCGTTCTCGTAAGCGTTTCGCCTTCCGTTGCAGCGACATATGACATGTGAGATGCATATCTCAGTCAGCGTTATTGTGCTCTTCGTGTGTGTGTGTGTGTGTGTGTGTCAGGGTTAATGTCCTATTCATGACTCTCAGGTGGGAAAGGCATTACCATATAAAGAGGTCCCTTCGTCAATACAGTGAGAAGGGATGGATGAAAAAGTCAGAGAGAGGAATGGAGGGATGCTGAATCGAAGAGCTTCTCATACAGGCTTCTCAACTGCTCTTTCTGTCTCTCCTTTCTCCTCTTCACGATCACTTGCTCAACCCCCTGAGTCATTACATGTTAAATTCACCTTTGGCAGTGACTATAGCTGTGAGTCTTTCTGGGTAAGTCTAAGAGTTTTGCACACCTGGAATGTACAATATTTGTACATTATTCTTTAAAAAATTCTTCAAGCTCTGGTTGTTGATTATTGCTAGGCAGCCATTTTTAAGTCTTGCCATAGATTATCAAGCGATTTAAGTCAAAACTGTAACTAGGCCACTCAGGAACGTTCAATGTCATCTTGGTAAGAAACGCTAGTTCATATTTGGCCTTGTGCTTTAAGTTATTGTCCTGCTGAAAGGTGAATTTGTCTCCCAGTTTCTGATGGAAAGCAGACTGAACCAGGCTTTCCTCTATGATTTTGCCTGTGCTTAGCTCTATTCCATTTATTTTTATCTTAACCTTCCTAGTCCTTGCCGATGACAAGCATACCCATAACATGATGCAGCCACCACCATGCTTGAAAATATGAAGAGTGATACGCAGTGATGTGTTGTGTTGGATTTGCCCTAAACATTATGGACAGGACATAAAATGTATTTCTTTGCCAAAGGTTTTGCAGTTTTTACTTTAGACCCTTATTGCCTCATGTTTTGTAATATTTGTATTCTGTACAGGCTTCATTCTTTTCACTCAAAAGGTTAGTATTGTGGAGTAACTTCAATGTTGTTGATCCATCCTCAGTTTTCTCCTATCACCGCCATTAAACCCTGACTGTTTTGAAGTCGCCATTGGTGAAATCCATGAGCGGTTTCTTTCCTACCGGCAACTGAGTTAGGAAGGGTGCCTGTATCTTTGTAGTGACTGGGTGTATTGATACACCATCTAAAGTGTAATTAACTTCACCATGCTCAAAGGGATATTAAATGTCTGCTTTTTAAATTTCCCCCCATGTACCAATCAGTGACCTTCTTTGTGAGGGATTGGAAAACCTCCCTGGTCTTTGTGGTTGAATCTGTGTTTGAAATTCACTGTCCGACTGAGGAACCTTACAGATAATTGTATGTGTGGGGTACAGAGATGACCATGTTAAACACTGTTATTGCACACAGAGTGAGTCCATGCAATTTATTGTGTGACTTGTTAAGCACATGTTTACTCCTGAACATATTTAGGTTTTCCATAACAAAGGGGTTGAATACTTATTGATTCAAGACAATTCAGTTTTTCATGTATTATTAACTTGTAAACATTTGTAAAAACATAATTTGTTTTTGGGGTATTATGTGTAGGCCAGTGACATTATGTGGTATTGTGTGTAGGCCAGTGACATTATGGGGTATTGTGTGTAGGCCAGTGACATTATGGGGTATTGTGTGTAGGCCAGTGACATTATGGGGTATTGTGTGTAGGCCAGTGACATTATGGGGTATTGTGTGTAGGCCAGTGACATTATGGGGTATTGTGTGTAGGCCAGTGACATTATGGGGTATTGTGTGTAGGCCAGTGACATTATGGGGTATTGTGTGTAGGCCAGTGACATTATGGGGTATTGTGTGTAGGCCAGTGACATTATGCGGTATTGTGTGTAGGCCAGTGACATTATGGGGTATTGTGTGTAGGCCAGTGACATTATGGGGTATTGTGTGTAGGCCAGTGACATTATGGGGTATTGTGTGTAGGCCAGTGACATTATGGGGTATTGTGTGTAGGCCAGTGACATTATGGGGTATTGTGTGTAGGCCAGTGACATTATGGGGTATTGTGTGTAGGCCAGTGACATTATGGGGTATTGTGTGTAGGCCAGTGACATTATGGGGTATTGTGTGTAGGCCAGTGACAAAACAAATCTCTTCAGGCTGTAATATTCCAGACTCTGACATTACTCGTTCTGATATTTCTTAATTTCTATTTTTTTTAAACTTTTGGATTATGTGTGTATTCTTATTGTGCTACTAAATATTAGTGCGCCATTGGAGCTAGAAACGTAAGCATTTCGCTGCACCTGCGATTAAAATCTACAAATCTGTGTACATGATCAATACACTTTGATTTGATTTGGTAACTTTTGGATCATAATGACCAAGATCAGTGGGGACCTGATCCTAGATCAGCACTCCTAATTTGAGACGCTATGTGAATACGGCCCCTGATTGTACCGCCACTACCTGCCGCATAGTTTGGAACACTGGACCGTTGCTACCATGGCAACCCAGAGAGTGGCCAGACCCAATTCCGTTCTCACACAAATAGACAAATAAATATATAAATATTTTTTGGAAATAAATAAATACAAGTGGAGAAAATTGATTTTCTTCCTCCCTCCCAGCTACTGGGTTTTGCTGGACGGACACACACACACACACACATATATATGCGTGCACGCTGGGGTGTGTGATTGTGTCCCAGCAGGGGAGTGTAAGCTGTTTTCTGCTCCTGCTTTATGGGTTTAGACCAGCATGGTTCTCACTGTGCACAGAGCTATAGACACAATGACAACAAGCTTTAGAAGGGGGGTCCTCTCCCCCCCATCTCCCTCACTGACTATTCCTCCCTCCCTCACTCCCCACTCCCTTCCTCCCGCCCTCTCTCCCCCGCTCCTCTCTACTGTACATACAGCTCCTGTACCAGTCAAAAGTTTGGACACGCCTACCAGGGTTTTTCTTTTATTTTGACTATTTTCTACATTGTAGAATAATAGTGAAGACATCAATCTATGAAATAACGCATATGGAATCATGTAGTAACCAAAGAAGTGTTAAACAAATCAAAATATATTTTATATTTGAGATTCTTCAAAGTAGCCACCCTGTGCCTTGATGACAGCTTGGCACACTCTTGGAATTCTCTCAACCAGCTTCATGAAGAATTATTTTCCAACGGTCTTGAGTTCCCACATATACTGAGCACTTGTTGGCTGCTTTTCCCACTCTGCAGTCCAACTCATCCCAAACCACCTCCATTGGGTTGAGGTCGGGTGATCGTGGAGGCCAAGTCATCTGATGCAACACTCCATCACTGTCCTTGGTCAAATAGCCCTTACACAGCCTGGAGGTGTGTTGGGTCATTGTCCTGATAGTCCCACTAAGCTCAAACCATATGTATTATTTCTTTGTTTTGATACATTCACTATTATTCTACAATGTATACAATAGTAAAAATAAAGAAAAACCCTTGAATGAGTGGGTGTGTCCAAACTTTTGACTGGTACTGTGTGTGTGTGTGTGTGTACATGTATATTCTCTGCAGTCTCTGTGGAGGTGTAACGCTGGTGCGGTCTCTGTGGAGGTGTAACCGCTGGTGCGTTCAGAGCGAGTCTAGTTTTAGCCTGGCTACTATTAGCTTCACTGGCTCACTCTGCTGCTATGATTACATGTTACGGCTTCCCTATCCAAAGTGTGTGTGTGTGTGTGTAAATATCACTTTGGTGCTAGACGGAGCCATGAAAACCCTTCTAATCAGAGTGTTATGTCAGGCTTCCAGCTCTATTGTTGTTCAGGCAGACACTAGACGTGTGGGCGACTAAGAGCATCTTCACACTTAATACACTTTGCATGAAAATATCGTTGGCTACACATATTACTCAAAATGTCAAATGTGTACTTGCTACGTCTCGACCACTACCACCAGAGGTAGCGCATGACACTCACCTGAAAGTTGCCACCCTTGAAGCAGGGCATTGTAAACCAAATTGTCTCATTGAGCCAACATTCCTACTGTATAAATGGTAATAGCAGAGCAATGTTTTTGAAACATCTGAAATGTATAGATATTTTCCTAATATTTGAGACTTTTAAAAAATTGAGTTTTTACCTGAAATTACATTAAGAGCGTGTTACAGTCTGAAATTGTTGCAAGTAGCTGCCGTCTGCACTGAGCCCATGTAAAACTATGCAAGCTGATCACCACCACCAAAAACAAATTAAAGGTAGATCATACAAATAGAATATCTTTTTCATTTGTAACATTGTGTGGTGATTTCAGAGTAGTCACAACAAGTCCCAGAGTTGTGGGGAATTGTTTTCCTGGGGCCCAGAGTTTTTCTTGGTCTGGTAATAGGCTAACCTAACCAACTCAGGACCCTAGTTGTAATGTATGACACAGTAATGCATTGCATTTAGAAAGAATTCAGACCCCTTCACTTTTTCCACATTTTGTTATGTTACAGCCTTTTTCTAAAATGTATTAAATAAAAAAACATATATCACATTTACATAAGTATTCACACCCTTTACTCAGTACTTTGTTGAAGCACCTTCGGTAGCGATTACAACCTCAAGTCTTCTTGGGTGTAATCTTGGCACACCTGTATTTGGGGAGTTTCTCCTATTCTTCTCTGCAGATCTTCTGAAGCTCTGTCAGGTTGGATGGGGAGCGTTGCTGCACAGCTATTTTCGGGTCTCTTCATAGATGTTCGATTGGGTTCAAGTCCGGGCTCTGGCTGGGCCATTCAAGGGCATTCAGAGATTTGTCCTGAAGCTACTCCTGCATTGTCTTAGTTGTGTGCTTAGGGTTGTTGTCCTGTTGGAAGGTGAACTTTCGCTCCAGTCTGAGGTCCTGAGTGCTCTGAAGCAGGTTTTCATCAAGGATCGCTCTGTACTTTACTCCATTCATCTTTCCCACGATCCTGACTAGACTCCCAGTGTCTTCCACTGAAAAACATCCCTACAGCATGATGCTGCCACTGCCATGCCTCACCATAGGGATGGTATTGGCCAGGTGATGAACAGTGCCTGGCTTCCTCCAGACGTGATGCTTGGCATTCAGTTCAGTCTTGGGTTCATCATTTTACATTTACATTTAAGTCATTTAGCAGACGCTCTTATCCAGAGCGACTTACAAATTGGTGAATTCACCTTCTGACATCCAGTGGAACAGCCACTTTACAATAGTGCATCTAAATCATTTAAGGGGGGGGGTGAGAAGGATTACTTATCCTATCCTAGGTATTCCTTGAAGAGGTGGGGTTTCAGGTGTCTCCGGAAGGTGGTGATTGACTCCGCTGTCCTGGCGTCGTGAGGGAGTTTGTTCCACCATTGGGGGGCCAGAGCAGCGAACAGTTTTGATTGGGCTGAGCGGGAACTGTACTTCCTCAGTGGTAGGGAGGCGAGCAGGCCAGAGGTGGATGAACGCAGTGCCCTTGTTTGGGTGTAGGGCCTGATCAGAGCCTGGAGGTACTGCGGTGCCGTTCCCCTCACAGCTCCGTAGGCAAGCACCATGGTCTTGTAGCGGATGCGAGCTTCAACTGGAAGCCAGTGGAGAGAGCGGAGGAGCGGGGTGACGTGAGAGAACTTGGGAAGGTTGAACACCAGACGGGCTGCGGTGTTCTGGATGAGTTGTAGGGGTTTAATGGCACAGGCAGGGAGCCCAGCCAACAGCGAGTTGCAGTAATCCAGACGGGAGATGACAAGTGCCTGGATTAGGACCTGCGTCGCTTCCTGTGTGAGGCAGGGTCGTACTCTGCGGATGTTGTAGAGCATGAACCTACAGGAACGGGCCACCGCCATGATGTTAGTTGAGAACGACAGGGTGTTGTCCAGGATCACGCCAAGGTTCTTAGCGCTCTGGGAGGAGGACACAATGGAGTTGTCAACCATGATGGCGAGATCATGGAACGGGCAGTCCTTCCCCGGGAGGAAGAGCAGCTCCGTCTTGCCGAGGTTCAGCTTGAGGTGGTGATCCGTCATCCACACTGATATGTCTGCCAGACATGCAGAGATGCGATTCGCCACCTGGTCATCAGAAGGGGGAAAGGAGAAGATTAATTGTGTGTCGTCTGCATAGCAATGATAGGAGAGACCATGTGAGGTTATGACAGAGCCAAGTGACTTGGTGTATAGCGAGAATAGGAGAGGGCCTAGAACAGAGCCCTGGGGGACACCAGTGGTGAGAGCGCGTGGCGAGGAGAGATTCTCGCCACGCCACCTGGTAGGAGCGACCTGTCAGGTAGGACGCAATCCAAGCGTGGGCCGCGCCGGAGATGCCCAACTCGGAGAGGGTGGAGAGGAGGATCTGATGGTTCACAGTATCGAAGGCAGCCGATAGGTCTAGAAGGATGAGAGCAGAGGAGAGAGAGTTAGCTTTAGCAGTGCGGAGCGCCTCCGTGATACAGAGAAGAGCAGTCTCAGTTGAATGACTAGTCTTGAAACCTGACTGATTTGGATCAAGAAGGTCATTCTGAGAGAGATAGCGGGAGAGCTGGCCAAGGACGGCACGTTCAAGAGTTTTGGAGAGAAAAGAAAGAAGGGATACTGGTCTGTAGTTGTTGACATCGGAGGGATCGAGTGTAGGTTTTTTCAGAAGGGGTGCAACTCTCGCTCTCTTGAAGACGGAAGGGACGTAGCCAGCGGTCAGGGATGAGTTGATGAGCGAGGTGAGGTAAGGGAGAAGGTCTCCGGAAATGGTCTGGAGAAGAGAGGAGGGGATAGGGTCAAGCGGGCAGGTTGTTGGGCGGCCGGCCGTCACAAGAAGCGAGATTTCATCTGGAGAGAGAGGGGAGAAAGAGGTCAGAGCACAGGGTAGGGCAGTGTGAGCAGAACCAGCGGTGTCGTTTGACTTAGCAAACGAGGATCGGATGTCGTCGACCTTCTTTTCAAAATGGTTGACAAAGTCATCTGCAGAGAGGGAGGAGGGGGGAGGGGGAGGAGGATTCAGGAGGGAGAGAAGGTGGCAAAGAGCTTCCTAGGGTTAGAGGCAGATGCTTGGAATTTAGAGTGGTAGAAAGTGGCTTTAGCAGCAGAGACAGAGGAGGAAAATGTAGAGAGGAGGGAGTGAAAGGATGCCAGGTCCGCAGGGAGGCGAGTTTTCCTCCATTTCCGCTCGGCTGCCCGGAGCCCTGTTCTGTGAGCTCGCAATGAGTCGTCGAGCCACGGAGCGGGAGGGGAGGACCGAGCCGGCCTGGAGGATAGGGGACATAGAGAGTCAAAGGATGCAGAAAGGGAAGAGAGGAGTGTTGAGGAGGCAGAATCAGGAGATAGGTTGGAGAAGGTATGAGCAGAGGGAAGAGATGATAGGATGGAAGAGGAGAGAGTAGCGGGGGAGAGAGAGCGAAGGTTGGGACGGCGCGATACCAGTGTGGGAAGTGTTGGATGAGAGCGAGAGGGAAAAGGATACAAGGTAGTGGTCGGAGACTTGGAGGGGAGTTGCAATGAGGTTAGTGGGAGAACAGCATCTAGTAAAGATGAGGTCGAGCGTATTGCCTGCCTTGTGAGTAGGGGGGAAGGTGAGAGGGTGAGGTCAAAAGAGGAGAGGAGTGGAAAGAAGGAGGCAGAGAGGAATGAGTCAAAGGTAGACGTGGGGAGGTTAAAGTCGCCCAGGACTGTGAGAGGTGAGCCGTCCTCAGGAAAGGAGCTTATCAAGGCATCAAGCTCATTGATGAACTCTCCGAGGGAACCTGGGGGGCGATAAATGAAAAGGATGTTAAGCTTGAAAGGGCTGGTAACTGTGACAGCATGGAATTCAAAGGAGGCGATAGACAGATGGGTAAGGGGAGAAAGAGAGAATGACCACTTGGGAGAGATGAGGATCCCGGTGCCACCACCCCACTGACCAGAAGCTCTCGGGGTATGCGAGAACACGTGGGCGGACGAAGAGAGAGCAGTAGGAGTAGCAGTGTTATCTGTGGTGATCCATGTTTCCGTCAGTGCCAAGAAGTCGAGGGACTGGAGGGAGGCATAGGCTGAGATGAACTCTGCCTTGTTGGCCGCAGATCGGCAGTTCCAGAGGCTACCGGAGACCTGGAACTCCACGTGGGTCGTGCGCGCTGGGACCACCAGATTAGGGTGGCCGCGGCCACGCGGTGTGGAGCGTTTGTATGGTCTGTGCAGAGAGGAGAGAACAGGGATAGATAGACACATAGTTGACAGGCTACAGAAGAGGCTACGCTAATGCAAAGGAGATTGGAATGACAAGTGGACTACACGTCTCGAATGTTCAGAAAGTTAAGCTTATGTAGCAAGAATCTTATTGACTAAAATGATTGAAATGATACAGTACTGCTGGAGTAGGCTAGCTGGCAGTGGCTGCGTTGTTGACTTTGTAGGCTAGCTGGCAGTGGCTGCGTTGTTGACACTACACTAATCAAGTCGTTCCGTCGAGTGTAATAGTTTCTACAGTGCTGCTATTCGGGGGCTAGCTGGCTAGCTAGCAGTGTTGATTGCGTTACGTTACGTTAAAAGAACGACAATAGCTGGCTAGCTAACCTAGAAAATCGCTCTAGACTACACAATTGTCTTAGATACAAAGACGGCTATGTAGCTAGCTAGCTACGATCAAACAAATCAAACAGTTGTACTGTAATGAAGTGAAAATGTGATACTACCTGTGGAGCGAAGCAGAATGTTGACCGGGTAGTTGAAGTTCTATTCGGTAGAGGTTGGCTAGCTGTTGGCTAGCTAGCTAGCAGTATCTCCTACGTTAAGGACGACAAATAGCTGGCTAGCTAACCTCGGTAAATTAAGATAATCACTCTAAGTCTACACACTCTAAACTACACAATTATCTTGGAGGATACGAAGACAGCAAAGACAACTATGTAGCTAGCTAACACTACACTAATTGAGTCGTTCAGTTGAGTGTAATAGTTTCTACAGTGCTGGTGGACGGTGGACGTTAGCTAGCTGCTTAGCTAGCTGCTGGGCAGATAGCAGTGTAGACTACGTTAGGACGACGAAATACGATAATTACGCCATTATCTTTGATACAAAGACGGCTATGTAGCTAGCTAAGAAGAAATTGCTAAGATTAGACAAATCAAACCGTTGTACTATAATGAAATGTAATGAAAATGTAATGAAAAGTTATACTACCTGCGGACCGAAGTGTAGATGCGACCGCTCATCAGACCAGAGAATCTTGTTTCTCATGGTCTGAGAGTCCTTTAGGTGCCTTTGGGCAAACTCCATATGGGCTGTCATGTGCCTTTTACTGAGGAGTTGCTTCCGTCTGGCCACTCTACCATAAAAGCCTGATTGGTTGAGTGCTGCAGAGATGGTTGTCCTTCTGGAAGGTTCTCCCATCCCCACAGAGGAACTCTGGAGCTCTGTCACAGTGACCATCAGGTTCTTGGTTACCTCCCTGACCAAGGCCCTTCTCCCTCAAAAGCTCTGTTTGGCTGGGCGGCCAGCTCTAGGAAGAGTCTTGGTGGTTCCAAGCTTCTTCCATTTAAGACTGATGGCCACTGTGTTCTTGGACCTTCAATTCTTTGTTACCCTTCCCCAGATCTGTGCCTCGACACAATCCTGTCTCGGAGCTCTACGGACAATTCCTTCGACCTCATGGCTTGGTTTTTGCTCTGACATGCACTATCAACTGTGGGACCTTCTATAGACGTGTGTGCCTTTCCAAATCATGTCCAATCAATTGAATTTAACACTGGTAGACTCCAATCAAGTTGTAGAAACATCTTAAGGATGATCAATGGAAACAGGATGCACCTGAGATCAATTGTGAGTCTTATTGCGAATGGGTCTGAATACTTATGTAAATAAGGTATTTCTGTTTTTTTTATTTCAATACATTTTCAAACATTTCTAAAAACCTGTTTTCGCTTCGTTATTATGGGGTATTGTCTGTAGATTGATGTGGATTTTTTTGTTATTTAATACAATTTAGAATAAGGTTGTAACGCAACAAAATGTGGAAAAAGTCAAGTGGTCTGAATACTTTCCGAATGCTCTGTAAACCAGCTCTAAAAAAATAGTTTTATATGGGCTATGATGGGACCAGATCATTTTTCTAATTTGGTCGTATGGTTTAAAAACAAACTTGTGGAAAACACACACAAACACCTGCGATTGGACAAAAACTAACAGGGCTGAGCTCCATAATGTAGGCTTTTGCATCTGTAATTTAAAAACATACTCATACAGTATGTCATCACTTTTCTGTTGATTGATTCATTCCAGTTAATCATTTGGGATTAAAAAGGCCTATGTAGTTACACCACCCAAAGTGTGAATAGAAATCAAATTTGATCACATTCACATTTTCTCAGAACACAAATAATTGGCCTATTTGAGATGGGATCAGAGCGCATGGTGGGTATGTGCTTTCATATAAAACAGCCTGTTGCGGTGAATTCACTTACAGTGCCTTGCGAAAGTATTCGGCCCCCTTGAACTTTGCGACCTTTTGCCACATTTCAGGCTTCAAACATAAAGATATAAAACTGTATTTTTTTGTGAAGAATCAACAACAAGTGGGACACAATCATGAAGTGGAACGACATTTATTGGATATTTCAAACTTTTTTAACAAATCAAAAACTGAAAAATTGGGCGTGAAAAATTATTCAGCCCCTTTACTTTGAGTGCAGCAAACTCTCCAGTAGTTCAGTGAGGATCTCTGAATGATCCAATGTTGACCTAAATGACTAATGATGATAAATACAATCCACCTGTGTGTAATCAAGTCTCCGTATAAATGCACCTGCACTGTGATAGTCTCAGAGGTCCGTTAAAAGCGCAGAGAGCATCATGAAGAACAAGGAACACACCAGGCAGGTCCGAGATACTGTTGTGAAGAAGTTTAAAGCCGGATTTGGATACAAAAAGATTTCCCAAGCTTTAAACATCCCAAGGAGCACTGTGCAAGCGATAATATTGAAATGGAAGGAGTATCAGACCACTGCAAATCTACCAAGACCTGGCCGTCCCTCTAAACTTTCAGCTCATACAAGGAGAAGACTGATCAGAGATGCAGCCAAGAGGCCCATGATCACTCTGGATGAACTGCAGAGATCTACAGCTGAGGTGGGAGACTCTGTCCATAGGACAACAATCAGTCGTATATTGCACAAATCTGGCCTTTATGGAAGAGTGGCAAGAAGAAAGACATTTCTTAAAGATATCCATAAAAAGTGTTGTTTAAAGTTTGCCACAAGCCACCTGGGAGACCCACCAAACATGTGGAAGAAGGTGCTCTGGTCAGATGAAACCAAAATTGAACTTTTTGCCAAAAAGCAAAACTTTATGTTTGGCGTAAAAGCAACACAGCTCATCACCCTGAACACACCATACCCACTGTCAAACATGGTGGTGGCAGCATCATGGTTTGGGCCTGCTTTTCTTCAGCAGGGACAGGGAAGATGGTTAAAATTGATGGGAAGATGGATGGAGCCAAATACAGGACCATTCTGGAAGAAAACCTGATGGAGTCTACAAAAGACCTGAGACTGGGACGGAGATTTGTCTTCCAACAAGACAATGATCCAAAACATAAAGCAACATCTACAATGGAATGGTTCAAAAATAAACATATCCAGGTGTTAGAATGGCCAAGTCAAAGTCCAGACCTGAATCCAATCGAGAATCTGTGGAAATAACTGAAAACTGCTGTTCACAAATGCTCTCCATCCAACCTCACTGAGCTCGAGCTGTTTTGCAAGGAGGAATGGGAAAAAATTTCAGTCTCTCGATGTGCAAAACTGATAGAGACATACTCCAATCGACTTACAGCTGTAATCGCAGCAAAAGGTGGCGCTACAAAGTATTAACTTAAGGGGGCTGAATAATTTTGCACGCCCAATTTTTCAGTTTTTGATTTGTTAAAAAAGTTTGAAATATCCAATAAATGTCGTTCCACTTTATGATTGTGTCCACTTATTAATGATTCTTCACAAAAAAATACGGTTTTATATCTTTATGTTTGAAGCCTGAAATGTGGCAAAAGGTCGCAAAGTTCAAGGGGGCCGAATACTTTCGCAAGACACTGTATAACCACATTGCAAAATGTAATGATTTGCATGATATTGATACAAAAGTAAGTCTGGTTTGTTGTAAGGTAGTCCTACTGTGCTTTTATATTGGTGTGAGTTAATTGTACATTTTTCATAAGCTAACGTCACTTGATAAAGACATGCTGTTAGCAACTCTGTGCTTTTGTCTTGAAGCTAAAATGTAACAAATGTAGCCTACAGACGGGAAAATAAACCCTTTCATTGTCTGCACATACAGTACATGCTTATGAATTGTTGCACTATTCAATAGTGTAATATTCGATAACATATTAACATGTCATCATACACTTTGAACTGGACTGTGTGTTTACAGGCAGTAGGGCCCGTCATCATTCACTTTGAACTGGACTGTGTGTTTACAGGCAGTAGGGCCCGTCATCATTCACTTTGAACTGGACTGTGTGTTTACAGGCAGTAGGGCCCGTCATCATTCACTTTGAACTGGACTGTGTGTTTACAGGCAGTAGGGCCTGTCATCATTCACTTTGAACTGGACTGTGTGTTTATAGGCAGTAGGGCCTGCCATCATTCACTTTGAACTGGACTGTGTGTTTATAGGCAGTAGGGCCTGCCATCATTCACTTTGAACTGGACTGTGTTTACAGGCAGTAGGGCCTGCCATCATTCACTTTGAACTGGACTGTGTGTTTACAGGCAGTCATCATTCACTTTGAACTGGACTGTGTGTTTACAGGCAGTAGGGCCTGCCATCATTTACTTTGAACTGGACTGTGTGTTTACAGGCAGTAGGGCCTGCCATCATTTACTTTGAACTGGACTGTGTGTTTACAGGCAGTAGGGCTTGCCATCATTCACTTTGAACTGGACTGTGTGTTTACAGGCAGTAGGGCCTGTCATCATTCACTTTGAACTGGACTGTGTGTTTACAGGCAGTAGGGCCTGTCATCATTCACTTTGAACTGGACTGTGTGTTTACAGGCAGTAGGGCCCGTCATCATTCACTATGAACTGGACTGTGTGTTTACAGGCAGTAGGGCCTGCCATCATTTACTTTGAACTGGACTGTGTGTTTACAGGCAGTAGGGCTTGCCATCATTCACTTTGAACTGGACTGTGTGTTTACAGGCAGTAGGGCCTGCCATCATTTACTTTGAACTGGACTGTGTGTTTACAGGCAGTAGGGCTTGCCATCATTCACTTTGAACTGGACTGTGTGTTTACAGGCAGTAGGGCCTGCCATCATTTACTTTGAACTGGACTGTGTGTTTACAGGCAGTAGGGCCTGCCATCATTTACTTTGAACTGGACTGTGTGTTTACAGGCAGTAGGGCCTGCCATCATTCACTTTGAACTGGACTGTGTGTTTACAGGCAGTAGGGCCCGTCATCATTCACTTTGAACTGGACTGTGTGTTTACAGGCAGTAGGGCCCGTCATCATTCACTTTGAACTGGACTGTGTGTTTACAGGCAGTAGGGCCCGTCATCATTCACTTTGAACTGGACTGTGTGTTTACAGGCAGTAGGGCCTGTCATCATTCACTTTGAACTGGACTGTGTGTTTATAGGCAGTAGGGCCTGCCATCATTCACTTTGAACTGGACTGTGTGTTTATAGGCAGTAGGGCCTGCCATCATTCACTTTGAACTGGACTGTGTGTTTACAGGCAGTAGGGCCTGCCATCATTCACTTTGAACTGGACTGTGTGTTTACAGGCAGTCATCATTCACTTTGAACTGGACTGTGTGTTTATAGGCAGTAGGGCCTGCCATCATTCACTTTGAACTGGACTGTGTGTTTATAGGCAGTAGGGCCTGCCATCATTCACTTTGAACTGGACTGTGTGTTTATAGGCAGTAGGGCCTGCCATCATTCACTTTGAACTGGACTGTGTGTTTATAGGCAGTAGGGCCTGCCATCATTCACTTTGAACTGGACTGTGTGTTTACAGGCAGTAGGGCCTGCCATCATTCACTTTGAACTGGACTGTGTGTTTACAGGCAGTCATCATTCACTTTGAACTGGACTGTTTTTACAGGCAGTAGGGCCTGCCATCATTTACTTTGAACTGGACTGTGTGTTTACAGGCAGTAGGGCCTGCCATCATTTACTTTGAACTGGACTGTGTGTTTACAGGCAGTAGGGCCTGTCATCATTCACTTTGAACTGGACTGTGTGTTTACAGGCAGTAGGGCCCGTCATCATTCACTATGAACTGGACTGTGTGTTTACAGGCAGTAGGGCCTGCCATCATTTACTTTGAACTGGACTGTGTGTTTACAGGCAGTAGGGCTTGCCATCATTCACTTTGAACTGGACTGTGTGTTTACAGGCAGTAGGGCCTGCCATCATTTACTTTGAACTGGACTGTGTGTTTACAGGCAGTAGGGCTTGCCATCATTTACTTTGAACTGGACTGTGTGTTTACAGGCAGTAGGGCTTGCCATCATTCACTTTGAACTGGACTGTGTGTTTACAGGCAGTAGGGCCTGCCATCATTTACTTTGAACTGGACTGTGTGTTTACAGGCAGTAGGGCTTGCCATCATTCACTTTGAACTGGACTGTGTGTTTACAGGCAGTAGGGCCTGCCATCATTTACTTTGAACTGGACTGTGTGTTTACAGGCAGTAGGGCCTGCCATCATTTACTTTGAACTGGACTGTGTGTTTACAGGCAGTAGGGCCCGTCATCATTCACTTTGAACTGGACTGTGTGTTCACAGGCAGTAGGGCCTGTCATCATTCACTTTGAACTGGACTGTGTGTTTATAGGCAGTAGGGCCTGCCATCATTCACTTTGAACTGGACTGTGTGTTTACAGGCAGTAGGGCCTGCCATCATTCACTTTGAACTGGACTGTGTGTTTACAGGCAGTAGGGCCTGCCATCATTCACTTTGAACTGGACTGTGTGTTTACAGGCAGTCATCATTCACTTTGAACTGGACTGTGTGTTTATAGGCAGTAGGGCCTGCCATCATTCACTTTGAACTGGACTGTGTTTATAGGCAGTAGGGCCTGCCATCATTCACTTTGAACTGGACTGTGTGTTTATAGGTAGTAGGGCCTGCCATCATTCACTTTGAACTGGACTGTGTGTTTATAGGCAGTAGGGCCTGCCATCATTCACTTTGAACTGGACTGTGTGTTTACAGGCAGTAGGGCCTGCCATCATTCACTTTGAACTGGACTGTGTGTTTACAGGCAGTCATCATTCACTTTGAACTGGACTGTGTGTTTACAGGAAGTAGGGCCTGCCATCATTTACTTTGAACTGGACTGTGTGTTTACAGGCAGTAGGGCCTGCCATCATTTACTTTGAACTGGACTGTGTGTTTACAGGCAGTAGGGCTTGCCATCATTCACTTTGAACTGGACTGTGTGTTTACAAGCAGTCATCATTCACTTTGAACTGGACTGTGTGTTTACAGGCAGTAGGGCCTGCCATCATTTACTTTGAACTGGACTGTGTGTTTACAGGCAGTAGGGCCTGCCATCATTTACTTTGAACTGGACTGTGTGTTTACAGGCAGTAGGGCCTGCCATCATTTACTTTGAACTGGACTGTGTGTTTACAGGCAGTAGGGCTTGCCATCATTCACTTTGAATTGGACTGTGTGTTTACAGGCAGTAGGGCCTGTCATCATTCACTTTGAACTGGACTGTGTGTTTACAGGCAGTAGGGCCTGTCATCATTCACTTTGAACTGGACTGTGTGTTTACAGGCAGTAGGGCCCGTCATCATTCACTATGAACTGGACTGTGTGTTTACAGGCAGTAGGGCCTGCCATCATTTACTTTGAACTGGACTGTGTGTTTACAGGCAGTAGGGCTTGCCATCATTCACTTTGAACTGGACTGTGTGTTTACAGGCAGTAGGGCCTGCCATCATTTACTTTGAACTGGACTGTGTGTTTACAGGCAGTAGGGCCTGCCATCATTCACTTTGAACTGGACTGTGTGTTTACAGGCAGTAGGGCCTGTCATCATTTACTTTGAACTGGACTGTGTGTTTACAGGCAGTAGGGCCCGTCATCATTCACTTTGAACTGGACTGTGTGTTTACAGTCAGGAGCAATAACGCAACTTTAGATAATCAGAACACATTTGCCAAAAGCCGCAATATACACCTGAATGGATTAATGCAAATATGTAAATACCATGGTAGTCCTCTTTTTGTATTTGGGAACTTTTACATTCCTATTAATCAAACAGCCATGAAAAGGTAGGCTGTCTCTCTCCCTCAGTTATGCACATCAACAAGATCAACAACAATCAACAGCAAGATGAGGAATACTAGAACCCTCTCAAACTTTTTCAGCTCTATGACCATCAAAATTGCACTGATGAATAGTAGCCTACTCGTCCTTCTGCAGCTCGCCTGCCAATGCATGCTTGTCCCAACCTATGTTTTGATTGACAACTAAGTGTGCGTTTGTAAATTACCTCCAGTGTGTCAGAGTTCCATCTGGATCGTTCATAAATTCAGAGCGTTGTCAGATTGTCTGTTCATAAATTCAGAGTGTTTCGCTCTCCGAGCGTACACTGTATTTCTGACACCAGAGTATGTAAGTGGCGCAAGGAGTGGAGCGTGCCCAATTTGACTGGAGCGCAGAGCGAGTTTCCCAAAGGCTGGAGCATCGGCTTTCTCGCCCGCTCCAATTTTGCTCCAGTAGTGCTCACTTCACTTCGCGAGTTTAGGGCATGCTTGTGTAACGGATGTGAAACGGCTAGCTTATTTAGCGGTGTGCGCTAAATAGCGTTTCAATCGGTGACGTCACTTGCTCTGAGACCTTGAAGTAGTGGTTCCCCTTGCTCTGCAAGGGCCGCGGCTTTTGTGGAGCGATGAGTAACGATGCTTCGAGCGTGACTGTTGTTGATGTGTGCAGAAGGTCCCTGTTTTGCTCCCGGGTATGGGCGAGGGGACGGTTTAAAATTATACTGTTACATTGATGCTGTTGACCCGGATCACTGGTTGCTGCGGAAAAAGGAGGAAGGTCAAAAGGGGTGTTAGTGAAACGGCTAGTTTAGTTTTTATTTTTATTTTATTTTTTAATTTCACCTTTATTTAACCAGGTAGGCTAGTTGAGAACAAGTTCTCATTTGCAACTGCGACCTGGCCAAGATAAAGCATAGCAGTGTGAACAGACAACAGAGTTACACATTGAGTAAACAATAAACAAGTCAATAACACAGTAGAAAAAAAGGGTCTATATACATTGTGTGCAAAAGGCATGAGGAGGTAGGCAAATAATTACAATTTTGCAGATTAACACTGGAGTGATAAATGATCAGATGGTCATGTACAGGTAGAGATATTGATGTGCAAAAGAGCAGAAAAGTAAATAAATAAAAACAGGATGGAGATGAGGTAGGTACAAATGGGTGGGCTATTTACCGATAAGACTATGTACAGCTGCAGCGATCGGTTAGCTGCTCAGATAGCAGATGTTTGAAGTTGGAGACTTTTATCTCCCTCACCAACTTCAGCGATTTCTGCAATTCGTTCCAGTCACAGGCAGCAGAAAACTGGAACGAAAGGCGGCCAAAGGAGGTGTTGGCTTTAGGGATGATCAGTGAGATACACCTGCTGGAGCGCGTGCTACGGGTGGGTGTTGCCACTGTGACCAGTGAACTGAGATAAGGCGGAGCTTTACCTAGCATGGACTTGTAGATGACCTGGAACCAGTGGGTCTGGCGACGAATATGGAGCGAGGGCCAGCCGACTAGAGCATACAAGTCGCAGTGGTGGGTGGTATAAGGTGCTTTAGTGACAAAACGGATGGCACTGTGATAAACTGCATCCAGTTTGCTGAGTAGAGTGTTGGAAGCTATTTTGTAGATGACGTCGCCGAAGTCGAGGATCGGTAGGATAGTCAGTTTTACTAGGGTAAGTTTGGCGGCATGAGTGAAGGAGGCTTTGTTGCGGAATAGAAAGCCGATTCTGGATTTGATTTTCGATTGGAGATGTTTGATATGAGTCTGGAAGGAGAGTTTACAGTCAAGCCAGACACCTAGGTACTTATAGATGTCCACATATTCATGGTCGGAACCATCCAGGGTGGTGATACTAGTCAGGCGTGCAGGTGCAGGCAGCGAACTGTTGAAAAGCATACATTTGGTTTTACTAGCGTTTAAGAGCAGTTGGAGGCCACGGACGGAGTGTTGTATGGCATTGAAGCTCAATTGGAGGTTAGATAGCACAGTGTCCAAGGACGGGCCGGAAGTATATAGAATGGTGTCGTCTGCATAGAGGTGGATCAGGGAATCGCCTACAGCAAGAGCAACATCATTGATATATACAGAGAAAAGAGTCGGCCCGAGAATTGAACCCTGTGGCACCCCCATAGACTGCCAGAGGACCGGACAGCATGCCCTCCGATTTGACACACTGCACTCTGTCTGCAAAGTAGTTGGTGAACCAGGCAAGGCAGTCATCAGAGAAACCAAGGCTACTGAGTCTGCCGATAAGAATATGGTGATTGACAGAGTCGAAAGCCTTGGCAAGGTCGATGAAGACGGCTGCACAGTACTGTCTTTTATCGATGGCCGTTATGATATCGTTTAGTATAGTATCGTTTAGTACCGCTAGTTAGCGGTGTGCGCTAAATAGCGTTTCAATCGGTGACGTCACCTGCTCTGAGATCTTGAAGTAGTGGTTCCCCTTGCTCTGCAAGGGCTGCGGCTTTTGTGGAGCGATGGGTAACGACGCTTCGAGGGTGACTGTTGTTGATGTGTGCAGAAGGTCCCTGGTTCGCGCCCGGGTATGGGCGAGTGGACAGTTTAAAATTATACTGTTACACTTGGCCCAGCATTCATTTGTATGCTACTTGTGTGCTGCTATAGCCCCTTGCTTTAGCCACTCTCATTGAGATTGCTAAATATTTTCATAAAGAAACTGATAAAACACACAGGTCTAAAATCAAGGTGACTTATAAAGATAAAGGGGACCGAGAGGGAGTGGGGTAATGTAGCGTCCACAATTTAAAGAATCATTGTGGAATCTGAAAATTCCCGAAAGCATGATGGTGTACAACGTGTACATGCTAACAGAGAGGAACGAGGTGGGTAGCAAACTGTGTCATTGTAGCAAAGTATTTATAAACAAAAAATCTGATCTCTTAAAACTTTAGTTCATTTTCATTATATTATCTATACAATAGGCTATCATTGATTTTGGCCCAATAGGCTTGACAAATTGTCTCTTTCAAGGAGCTTTCCATTTTGCTAGGGTTATTTAGCCTTTAAACCTTTAGGCCTGCCTATAGAGTTTTATTTATTTTTTAACTCAGAATCCCTGCCCAGTGTGGCAATAGTGGCCCAAAGTGTATTTAGCATCCCCAGTGGCTCGGCAAGAGCGGAGAGGGTATTCTCTGCTGCTAGCCTACTCTCCAGGCACAATCACATGAGCCTGAAGCCACAGACTCTGGCCAAACCTGTGTTTCTAAAAGTGATTTCAAAGTCACTGAAGACTGAGCATTTGTTCGTAGAATTTTTACTCAATTCTAAGTAAGTCACAGCCTATATGCACAATTTATAGACTGTATAATGATTTAATGCTTAACAATTAATTTATTTGGAGGCTACAGCCTTGAAATAATAGGCTAATAATATAGCCAAAATAATTAATTTTCATTCCTTCTTAGGCTTCCTGTCTGGCTCCTGACCGATTTAGACTGTTTATATGCTGTTTAATAAGACATGTAGCCTATATCAAATGATGAGTGTTGTTTATTAAAATACTTTTCATTCAAATAACATAGTTTGGTTTCAATTCTTCAAAACCAAGTGGTAGGACCAGGTAGTCACAAAAATAGATGTTGGTGTTGGTTAATGGAGATTTTAATGAATGTAGCAAATTTGGAGAAGCATTTTTCCCCCCTTTGATCAAGGAGCAGTGAAAGGATGTGGAGCGCCGGTGAGCAAGCACCTCTCTGTGCGATGAGCTAGATTTCCTAACTCTCAACTCCACTCACATACTTTGACACTGGGCACTCTGGCCGAGGACTAGGGTTGATCCGATTGATCGTTCCTCACAACGGCAGTCAACAGTCAACAAAAGTCTACTTTCAGACACATGAGAGAACATCTCACTGACCATTTTACTCGCCCTAGCAGAGCTGGTTAGGCTGTTTTCATGTTAATTAGAGCATTAGTGACTAACTGTGCTGCTGGCAACAATTTCATATTTTTTTACTGACACCAGTCATATTCAGCGGGGGTTGCACCTTCGCAAATTCATCAGTTATTCTGCTCTCTGGCACACTCAAACGAGAGTGCTCTGAAATTGGAGTAGTTAGCCAGAGTTTACAAACGCAAGAGATATGCTAACTGGATAACAGTTGTTCAGCATAGCTAGCTAGCTAAGCGATTCAAATGTATTTTTAGCTAAGAAAATGACACTTGTATCTGTAGCCAAAGAAAAACGATGTGTGGGGAAAAACTCGGTCACTCACCCATTCCTCCAATGACAGAACATCTTCCAGCAGCTAGCTAACGTTATGCTCCGTGTTTTTATCTTTCTAAATAAATGGGTACATAAATAAATACGCTAGCCTATTAGCCACCTTATGACAGACATGTGATCATTGCCCTTGCTAGATTGATTGTATTGACATTCCCAGCCTTCAAATCAAAATCAAATTGAATGATCACATACGCGTGTTTAGCAGATGTTATTGCGGGTGTAGCAACATTCTTGCGTTTCTAGTTCCAACAGTGCAGTAATATCTAACAAGTGATACCTAACAATTTCACAACAATACACACAAATCTAAAGTAAATGGAATTTAGAATATGTCAATATTTGGACGAGCAATGTCAGAGTGGCATGGACTAAGATGCAGTGAATAGAATAAAGTATAGATGAGATGATGGCAGTGCGATGGCGATTGCATTGTCTGTGGATCTATTGGGGCGGTAAGCAAATAGGCTCTAGGTCTAGGGTGTCAGGTAATGTAGAAGTCATATGATCCTCGACTAGTCTCTCAAAGCACTTCATGATGACAGAAGTCAGTGCTATGGGGCAATAGTCATTTAGTTCAGTTACCTTTGCTTTCTTGGGTACAGGAACAATGGTGGCCATCTTGAAGCATGTGGGGACAGCAGACTGTGATAGGGAGAGATTGAATATGTTCGTAAACACTCCAGGCAACTGGTCTGCTCATGCTCTGAGGACGCGGCTAGGGATGGCGTCTGGGCCTGCAGCCTTGCAAGGGTTAACACGCTTAAATGTCTTACTCACGTCGGCCACGGAGAAGGTGAGCCCACAGTCCTTCGTAGCGGGCCTCGTCGGTGGCACTGTTTTTTTCCCTCAAAGCGGGCAAAGGTGTTTTTTCTTGTCCAGAAGCAAGACGTCGGTGTCCGCGACGTGGCTGGTTTTCCCTTTGTAGTCCGTTTGTCTGCAGACCTTGCCAAATACGTCTGAGCCATTGAATTGCGACTCCACTTTGTCTCTGTACTGATGTTTTGCCTGTTTGATTGCCTTTTGTAAGGAATAACTACAGTGTTTGTTTTCGGCCATATTCCCAGTCACTTCCGTATCAGTGTATTCGTCAATGTTATTCTCGGAGGCTACCCTGTACATATCCCAGTCCGCGTGATTCAAACAATCTTGAAGCGTGAATTCCGATTAGTCAGACCAGCGTTGAATAGTCCTTAGCACGGGTACTTCCTGTTTGAGTTTCTGCCTATAAGAAGGGAGGAGCAAAATGGAATCGTGATCAGATTTGCCGAAGGGAGGGCGGGGAGAGGGCCTTGTATGCATACCGTAAGTTGGAGTAGCAGTGGTCGAATGTTTTTAGCATCGTGAGTACTACAGTCAGTGTGTAGATAGAACTTCCGTAGCGTTTTCCTCAAATTTTCTTTGTTAAAATCCCCAGCTTCAATAAATGTGGCCTCAGGATATGTGGTTTCCAGTTTGCATAATATCCAGCGAAGTTCTTTGAGGGCCATTGTGGTATTGGCTTGAGGGGGGATATACATGGCTGTGACTATAACCAAAGAGAATTCTCTTGAGAGATAATACGGTCCACATTTGATTGTGAGGTATTCTAACTCAGGTGAACAAAAGGACTTGACTTCCTGTATGTTATCACAGTCACACCATGAATGGTTAATCATAAAACATACACCCCCGCCCTTCTTCCCGAAGATATATTTTTTCCTGTCTGCGTGATGAACTGAGAACCCAACTGGCTGTACTAACTCAGACAGTATACCCAGAGAGAGCCATGTTTCCGTGAAACAGAGTATGTTACAAATAAATGTATGGCTAATTTGCTATGTGAGGTTTCTTTGATCGAATAGACATTTCGTTATGCTTAAGTTGTTTAGATTGTCCTGGTATAAGTAGGACGTGACTTCCCGGCAACTTCAAGAAAAAACATTTTCTATTGGAATTGTTTCGAGGTGGCTATGCAGATTCATGGCATGAGGCTAGTAGCACAGCATCTCTCTCCATTGAGTACAGGAAGTTGATGTTAACAACCCTCTTCGAATGTTCAAAAAAAGATTACAATAATGAGATGTATCCACCACTCCAAAGAAAGGATAGGCGGGAGCTAGACAGCCCGCCGTGCCACTTTGTGGACAACAACTCCCATTGTCAGAGTCGGCAAGACTAGTATCTTCTCTGTATATCCATAATCTTTGATTATATTAATCATGCATTGAACTGCATCCATCTATTCTGTCAACAATGCCTTTCTGTACGTCATGGAATTTTAAGTAAAATTTAACCTAGTTTTAAAACCTCTTAAGTTGGTTTTGTAGCATAAACTGTGAATTTGATACTTTTGACTGATATTATGATTGTCTGTTTGTTTCATATCTTCAAAGTAGTTAAAACAAGTTATGTGTCAGTATAGATGTTCCTCTTTGGGTGTTCTAAATGGGTTGAGATGATGACAAATTCTAATAAACAATGACTATTGAAATGCAGTCTTTATATTCCGTTCTAAGGGAAGTCACAGCAGCTTCTCTCTCTCTCTCTCTCTCGCTCTCTCTCTCTCTGGTGAGTTAGTACGTGTGTGTATGTTAGTCAGTGCAGCAGGCTGTCTAGCTTTAGGGAGAGGAAGGAAGAATGGAGCACAGTAACAGCTACAGGGGCTGAGTGAAGAGAACACAGACAGGAGAAAGATAGCTAAAGCAGTTCATATGATGCTGCCATAGTTTACTGTTGAAGCAGCCAGCTAAGTTCATATGAGGCTGCCATAGTTTACTGTTGAAGCAGCTAGCTAAGTTCATATGACGCTGCCATAGGGATGCTGGCCCATGTTGACTCCAATGCTTCCCTTAGTTGTGTCTAGTTGGCTGGATGTCCTTTGAGTGGTGGACCATTCTTGATACATATGTGAAACTGTTAAGCATGAAAAACCCAGCAGCATTGCAGTTCTTGAAACAAACCTGTGCGTCTGCCGCCTACTACCACATCTCGTTCAAAGACATTTAAATCTTATGACACTCTGAATGGCACATACACAATGTCTCAATTGTCTCAAGGCTTAAACATATTTCTTTAACCTGTCTCCTCTCCTTCATCTACGCTGATTGAAGTGGATTTAACAAGTGACATCAATAAGGGATCATAGCTTTCACCTGGTCATGGAAACACAATGTTTTATACACTCAGTGTATAGCTCTTTGACCCACACACAAGACTCGTAGAAGGCTTGCTACAGTGGCTAGGTTCAGATAGGGACACAATAGACGCGTCTGAGTACGGAGTCTGATCAGCCTCATTGGTTCTGGGATAGTTTTAGTAGAATAGCTGTGTACCTCCCTACTGTATGCTGCCTGAAGGACAAAGGGAAGGAGGGAGAGAATGAGGGCAGAAGTGAAAAACTCATTTGTCACATACGCCGAATACAACAACCTTACCATGAAATGCTTACTTACAAGCCCTTAACCAAAAATGCAGTTCAAGAAATTGCTAATAAAATATTTACTAAATATGTTCACAAAAAAAATCAAATCAAACAAAAAGTAACACAAGAAATGTGCATAATGATAACAAGGCTCTATACAGGGGGTACTGGTACCGAGTCACTGTGCGGGGGTACAGGTTCGTTGAGGTTATTTGTAAAGTGACTATGCATAGATGATAAACAGCGAGTAGCAGCAGTGTAAAAACAAGGGAGGGAGGGAAGGGAGGAATAAGGACAAGAAGAGTGACGACATGCAGTATCAAGAGAAAGCAGCGTGGGAGGTAAAGAATTGAGAGCTGATAGTAGCTAAAATGTGTTATTTTACAGTGTATTTCACAGCGTTCCAGTTTTGAACTATCCCAGAGTTTCAGTCATTTGGAATACCTGGAGTATGTGTTTGTGTGTTTGTAGTATTGACCAGCAGTGCAGGGGGATGGAGGTCGTAGAGGAGGATGCCAGTGCCCCTGACACACTCTCTGGCTCTCAGAGAGCATGTTTTATGAGCGCTCTAAGTGCATTCCTGAGCTCTATGCACAGGGTTAAGTGACTGTGTGTCTGTTTGGGGCTGGGGCAGGGGGTTAACCACATGAGTTGGGGGGCAGTTGAAAGGGCTCAAAGAGAGAGGGTTGTGGGTGGGTCAACCAGAACAAAGGAAGAAAGGATATGAGAACTGGGGAAGGGGGGGATATGGAAGTTAAATGGAAGCTGTTTGACATTTGGATGGAAGTTAAATTGAAGCTGTTTGACATTTGGAGGGAAGTTAAATGGAAGCTGTTTGACATTTGGAGGGAAGTTAAATGGAAGCTGTTTGACATTTGGAGGGAAGTTAAATGGAAGCTGTTTGACATTTGGAGGGAAGTTAAATGGAAGCTGGTTGACATTTGGAGGGAAGTTAAATGGAAGCTGTTTGACATTTGGAGGGAAGTTAAATGGAACCTGGTTGACATCTGGAGGGAAGTTAAATGGAAGCTGGTTGACATTTGGAGGGAAGTTAAATGGAAGCTGGTTGACATTTGGAGGGAAGTTAAATGGAAGCTGGTTAACATTTGGATGGAATTTACATGGAAGCTCGTTGACATTTGCACTGTGCTGATACCTCATATTTTACACTGCGAAAAGGAGAGGCAGAGAGAGAGAGCCAGAGAGAGTAACAGCAGTAGACACAGCAACTGCGCCCGAGACAGAATCAGGTAGCTCTTTTGAATGACTTTTAGAGAAAGAAAGATATCTATTTCGATAAACATCTGGCTGGCTGCTTTGTTTCCTCTAATGTAATGCTAATTTCTGCTTCCTCTACCCTCTGGACTGTATATTACTGCTAATGGATTGTAGACTGAATTGTGTGTGTGTGTGTGTGTGTGTGTGTGTGTGTGTGTGTGTGTGTGTATAGACTTGATGTGTTCACTTTTCTGTACCCTTCAACCTCCCCTATCTTTGGAAAGTGTTCAGACCCCTTGACTTTTTCCACATTTTGCTATGTTACAGCCTTATTCTAAAATGGATTAAAAAACAACAACATTTTCCTCATCAATCTACAGACAATACCCCATAATCTCAAAGTGAAAACAGATTTTTAGAATTATTTGCAAATTTATTTGAAAAAATACCTTATTTACATAAGTATTCAGACCCTTTGCTATGAGACGTGAAATTGATCTCAGGGGCATTCTGTTTCCATTGATCATCCTTGAGATGTTTCTACAACTTGATTCGAGTTCACCTGTGGTAAATTCAAGTGATTAGACATGATTTGGAAAGGCACGCACCTAAGGTTCCACAGTTGACAGTGCATGTCCAAGCCATGAGGTCGAAGGAATCAGGCCTTGGTAGAGTGGTCAGATAGAATCCACTCCTCTGTAAAAGGCACGACAGCCCTCTTGGAGTTTGCCAAAAGGTACCTAAAGGACTCTCAGACCGTGATGAAACCAAATTTGAATTATTTTCGAGAAACTCCTCAAATACAGATGTGCCAAGCTTGTAGCATTATACCCATGTAACGACTTCTATGAATGGTGCGGTGGAGGAGTCAAACGCAGAGAGCAGATAATATCGTACGTGAATCTATTTATTCCAACGACAGCGGATACATGGACAGGAAGAGGCACCATCTTCGGCGGGATTCATGACAGTACCCCCCCGACGCGCGGCTCCTGCAGTGCGCCGACCCCGGCTTCGAGGACGCGGCGGGTGGAGGCGGTGGAAATCCCCCAAGAGGGAAGGATCTAAAATGTCCCTGTCCCCTGGTGTGAACACCGGGGCCTCACTGCGGTGGCGGTCAGCGTTTCTTTCTCTGCCGTTCACTGGCCTGCCTGAGAGAATCCTGGACTGCCTGCCAGGACTCTCTAGAGCGCTGTACCCACTCCTCCACAGCAGGATCTTCGGTCTGACTCTGATGCCACGGAGCCAGGACCGGCTGGTAGCCCAGTACGCATTCGAATGGCAACATGTTCGTGGATGAATGACGAAGTGAGTTCTGGGCCAACTCTGCCCACGGGACGTACCTCGCCCATTCTCCTGGCCGGTCCTGGCAATACGACCTCAGAAACCTACCCACTTCCTGGTTTACTCTCTCCACCTGCCCATTACTTTCAGGGTGATAACCAGAGGTAAGGCTGACCGAGACCCCCAGACGCTCCATAAACGCCTTCCAAACCCGGGATGTGAACTGGGTACCTCGATCAGATACGATGTCCTCTGGATCCCCGTAGTGCCGGAAGACGTGGGTAAATAGAGCCTCTGCCTGTCTGTAGGGCCATAGTGAGACCAGGCAATGGGAGGAGACGGCAGGACTTAGAGAACCGATCCACAACGACCAGAACGGTAGTGTTCCCCTGAGATGGGGGAAGATCAGTAAGGAAATCTACCGAGAGAGGGGGCCACCAGTATTTCCCCCTAAGACCCCGCACTGTCCTATCAATCCTCGGATGACCCGAAGACGGTAGTGTGTGAGCCCACTGAATCAATTTATCACAGACACCAAGCGGCACGTACCTACGACCGGTCGGACACTGTGTAGGCGCAGGTTCAACCCTCAACGCTTGCTCGATGTCCGCGTCCACCTTCCATACCACCGGGGCCACCAGCCAAGAGGCTGGAAGGATGGGAGTGGGATCGACGGACCGGTCCTCAGTGTCATAGAGACGGGACAGCGCGTCGGCCCTAGTGTTAAATGGAACCTGGTCTGTAAGAGATCGTAAATCTAAAGCGTGTAAAGAACATGGCCCACCTAGCCTGACGCGGATTCAGTCTCCTCGCTGCTCGAATATACTCCAGATTGCGGTGGTCAGTCCAGATGAGGAAAGGGTGTTTAGCCCCCTCTAGCCAGTGTCTCCACACCTTCAGGGCCTTTACCATAGCTAGTAACTCCTGGTCCCCCACATCATAGTTCCGCTCCGCCGGACCCAGCTTCTTAGAAAAGAAAGCGCAGGGACGGAGCTTCGGTGGCGTGCCCGAGCGCTGAGACAGTACGGCTCCAACCCCAGCCTCGGACGCATCCACCTCCACTATGAATGCTAACAAAGGGTCTGGATGCACCAACACGGGAGCTTCAGTGAACAGCGCCTTCAACTGGTTGAAGGCTCCAACAGCCTCTGCTGACCACCGCAGACGCACCGGTCCCCCCTTCAGCAGTGAGGTAATGGGCGCCGCTACTTGGCCAAAACCCCGGATAAACCTCTGGTAGTAATTGGCAAACCCTAAAAACCACTGCACCTCCTTTACCGTGGTCGGAGTCGGCCAATTACGCACGGCGTTAACGCGGTCACACTCCATCACCACCCCCGAGCTGGAAATGCGATAACCCAGGAAGGAAACGGCTTGTTTGGAGAACACACATTTCTTCGCCTTGACGTGTAGGTCATGCTCCAGCAGTCGCTCAAGGACCTTGTGCACCAGGGAGACCTGCGCGGCGCGTTTGGCAGAATAAATCAAGATGTCATCAATATAGACTACCACACCCTGCCCGTGCAAGTCCCTGAGAATCTCATCTACAAAGGATTGGAAGATGGCTGGAACATTCTTCAAACCATACGGCATGACGAGGTACTCATAGTGGCCTGATGTGGTACTAAATGCTGTTTTCCACTCGTCTCCTCCCCGAATACACACCAGATTATATGCGCTCCTGAGGTCTAGTTTTGTGAAGAAATGCACTCCGTGGAATGATTCCACCGCCGTAGCGATGAGATGTAGCGGATAACTAAATCCCACTGTGATCGAATATGTCTCCATAGCCAACGTCTCCTCCTGTGACAGTGGGTACACGTGACTCCGGGGAAGTGCAGCGTTCTCCTGGAGGTTTATCACAGAATCCCACCATCGATGGGGTGGTAATTTGGTCGCTTTTTTCTTACTAAAAGAGATAGCCAAATCAGCTTATTCTGGGGGAATGTGCACGGTGGAAACCTGGTCTGGACTCTCCACCGTCGTGGCACCGATGGAAACTCCTATACACCTACCCGAACACTCGTCTGACCACCCCTGAAGAGCCCCCTGTTTCCAGGAAATGAGGGGATTGTGAATAGCCAGCCAGGGAACCCCCAACACCACTGGAAACCCAGGTGAATCAATAAGGTAGAAACTGATCTTCTCCCTATGATCCTCCTGTGTTACCATGTCCAGCGGAATCGTGGCCTCCCTGACCAGCCCTGACCCTAACGGTCGGCTATCTAAGGAGTGCACGGGGACAGGTGGGTCTATCTGCACTAACGGAATACCCAACTTACGGGCGAGTCCGCGATCCATAAAACTCCCAGCTGCGCCTGAATCGACTAGCGCCTTATGCTGAAGAGAGGGGAAAAATGCAGAGAAAAAAAAATAAACAAAAACATGTGACCAACAGGGAGCTCTGGGTGAGGTTGGTGCCTACTCACCTGGGGTCGCCGAGAAGTGTTCCTCCGGCCAGCTCGACTCCCAGAGGGACTCCTCCAGCACCGGTCCGAAGTGTGTCCTCTCCGGCCACAATAGGCGCAGGAGAAGCCTCCTCCTCCGGTCTCCCTAGATGCAGCTCCTCCCAACTACATCGGAGTTGGAACGGGAGGGCTGGAAGATGGAATTGACAGGACCCCTTCTGAACGCCCGCGGGCATGTCTATCAGTTCATCAAGGGAGAGTGTTGTGTCCCGACAAGCTAGCTCCCGGCGGACGTCCTCCCGGAGACTGCAACGGTAATGGTCCATCAGGGCCCTATCATTCCACCCAGCACCAGCAGCCAGGGTCCTGAACTCCAACGCAAAGTCCTGCGCACTCTTCGTCTCCTGTCTGAGGTGGAACAGTCGCTCACCCGCCGCTTTTCCCTCTGGTGGGTGGTCGAACACAGCTCGAAACGGCGGGTGAACTCCGGGTAGTGGTCCCGAGCCGAGTCTGGGCTGTTCCAGACAACGTTGGCCCAGTCCAGGGCCCTACCCGTGAAACAGGAGACAAGGAGGCTCACACTCTCCTCACCCGAGGGAGCCGGACGCACAGTAGCCAGGTAGAGCTCGAGCTGGAGCAAAAATCCCTGGCACCCAGCCGCCGCTCCATCGTACTCCCTCGGGGGGGAGAGATGCATTGTGCTGGACCCAGAGGACGACGTAGGTGGAGTAGGTGGCATCGTCTGTGGGGGAGCTGGGGTAGACGTCGGTAGACCACTCCTCTCCCATCGCTCCATCCTCTCCATCTGGTCCATTGCTGAACCGATCCGATGGAGGACAGCTGTATGATGATATACACGCTCTTCCATAGTTGGGAGAGGGGTGGTCGCTGCTCCTGCTGACTCCATTGGTGGTGCGGGCTTCTGTCACGACTTCTATAAATGGTGCGGTGGAGGAGTCAAATGCAGAGAGCAGGTAATATTGTACGTGAATCTATTTATTCCAACGACAGCGGATACATGGACATGCCAACACTAGGGCGCATGAAACAACCCGTCCAAAATACACAGGTCTAAAACTGTCCGGAAAATAATGAGATAACACTAATACACCAAAATAACAGAGAACAAGCCCAGCGGGCCTAGTGCCCTTAAATAGCCTACAAACAACACTAAACAGGTGTACCCAATTAAACCCAATAAACAGAAACAAAAGGAAAGGGAATCGGTGGCAGCTAATAGGCCGGCGACGACGACCTCCAAGCGCCGCCCGAACAGGAAGAGGCACCATCTTCGGCGGGATTCGTGACAACCCAATATATTTCAAGGCTGTAATCGCTGCCAAAGGTGCTTCAACAATGTACTGAGTAAAGATTCTGAAAACATATGTAAATGTGATATTTCCGTAAAATTTACAAATAAAACAAACAGTTTTTGCTTTGTCATTTTGTGTAGATTGATGAGGGGAAAAAAATATTTCAGCCATTTTAGAATAAGGCTGTAACAAAATCTGGAAAAAGTGAAGTGTGTCTGAAAACTTTCAGAATGCACTGTATGTGTTAGTGACAGAGACATGGTTGTTGCATTTGTGTATTTTCCTGTGGCCTTAAATTAGTGAGTCCTAGGCAAATGTTATCTTTATAATTCAACTCTTTATGACAATACATGACATATCTCATAAGGCCTTATTTTAGTCAAAACTTTACCCTAATACAGTGGCCTGAAATTCATGGTTTACAAGCCACATCAGGCCTGCAAGTAGGGTTGCAAAATTCAGGTAACTTTCCCAAAAATTCCCAGATTTAAAAAATAAATAAATACTGTTTGAAGGATTTCCAGGAATCTTCCAACGGGGATTACTGGAACACCTGAGAATTTACCGACCCTACCTGCAAGTCACATTATGTGTGCTTGCAATTGAAGTGTAATTCCTATTAGAATCCAGCCAGAGTTGAACTGTTTATTCACCCACAACCTACATTCATAATGACTGCCAGGGTTAGGAGCAGTGTGAGGAGACTACCTAAGCAATTTACACTGGAACAACCATTTCAGTAACCAGTGCAACATTGATGCTACAAGCTTGGCACACCTGCATTTGGGGAGTTTCTCCGATTCTTCTCTGCAGATCCTCTCAAGCTATGTCAGGTTGGATGGGGAGCATCACTGCACTGCTATTTTTAGGTCTCTTCTGAGATATTTGATTGGGTGTCCGGGCTCTGGCTGGGGACACTGAAGGATATTCAAAGACTTGTCCCGAAGCCACTCCTGCGTTATCTTGGCTGTTTGTTAAGGGTCGTTGTCCTGTTGGAAGGTGAACCTTTGCCCCATTCTGAGGTCCTGAGCGCTCTGTGGCAGGTTTTCATCAAGGATCTGTCTGTACTTTGCTCCGTTCGTCTTTCCCACAATCCTGACTAGTCTCTCAGTCCCTGCCACTGATAAACATCCCCACAGCATGATGCTGCCACCACCATGCTTCACCGTAGGGATGGTATTGGCCAGGTGATCAGCAGTGCCTGGTTTTCTCCAGATGTGACATTTAGCATTCAGGCCAAAGAGTTCAATCTTGCCTTCGTCAGACCAGATCATTTTATTTCGCATTGCCTGAGAGTCCTTTAGGTGTCTTTTGGCAAACTCCAAGCAGGCCTTTTACTGGGGAGTGGCTCCCATAAAGGCCTGATTGGTGGAGTGCTACAGAGACTGTTGTCCTTCTGGAAGGTTCTCCCATCTTCAGCGAGGAACTCTGGAGCTCCGTCTTAGTGACCATCGGGTTCCTTGGTCACTTCCCTGACCGAGCCATTTTTCCCTGATTGCTCAATTTGGCCGGGTGGCCAGCTGTAGGATGTCTTGGCGGTTCCATACTCCTTCCATATTAGAATGACGGAGGCCTTTGTGTTCTTGGACTCTCAATGCTGGGGAGGCAGGGTAGCCTAGTGGTTAGAGCGTTGGACTAGTAACCGAAAGGTTGCAAGTTCAAATCCCCAAGCTGACAAGGTAAAAATATGTCGTTCTGCCCCTGAACAGGCAGTTAACACACCGTCATTGAAAATAAGAATTTGTTCTTAACTGACTTGCCTAGTTAAATAAAGGTACAAAAAATGCTGCAGACGTTCTTGGAGCTCTACGGGAAATTCCTCTGACCTCATGGCTTTATTTTTGCGTTGACATCCACTGTCAGCTGTGGAACCTTATGTAGACAGGTGTGTGCTTTTCCAAAACAAGTCCAATCAATTGAATTTACCACAGGGGGACTCCAATCAAGTTTCAGAAACATCTCAAGGAATATCAACAGAATGCACCTGAGCTCAGTTTCAATTCTCATAGCAAAGGGTCTGAATACTTATGCAAATAAGGTATTTCTGTTTTTATAAATGAGCAAACATTTATATAAAAAAACTGTTTTCCTTTTGTTATTATGGGATATTGTGTGTAGATTGATGATTTTAAATGTATTTTCATCCATTTTAGAATAAGGCTGTAACGTAACAAAATGTAGAACAAGTGAAGGGGTCTGAATACATTCCAAATGCAGTGTACATGTACAGTCATGGGTGGTAACTCTAGAATTCACTTGAAAAGGCAAGGCACGCTCTGAAATGACATTAGAAATGTGGCTCCGTGGGGAGGTCCTCCAATCTGAACCCCCTAAAGGTTCACAATGTCTCCATTTGAATAATGACTGCAAAATCAATTTAAGTCACTGTACTAGGGCTGTACCCGACTAACAGAAATCTTGGTCGACCGAGAGTCATCCTGTTCTTTCGTCCAATCGATTAGACAGTGTGTTTGAATGAAATCAACTACATATGACTTAGTTGTGGAAACTACTAGAGATTAAGAAAAGGAAGGTATAGGAGAGAATGTATAGGAGAGAAGGTATAGGAGAGAAGGTATAGGAGAGAAGGTATAGGAGAGAAGGTATAGGAGAGAAGGTATAGGAGAGAAGGTATAGGAGAGAAGGTATAGGAGAGAATGTATAGGAGAGAAGGTATGGGAGAGAAGGTATGGGAGAGAAGGTATGGGAGAGAAGGTATAGGAGAGAAGGTATAGGAGCGTTGCATTAGTATTATGTGTGCCAAACAGTTGCTTTTAGATTGCAGTGTAAACAACACTAAATAAATATGTGTACCGGAGAGTCTGTTCTAACGAAATGTTTTAAAATATATTAAGCCTTTATTACAGAAGACTAGAAGCAGTTGCATGCAATTGTGAATTGCGGTTTATTTATAGTTTAAGCTAATTATTCAAAGCTCCCTTTGTTATTTAATGCTTGATTGCATTTCAGAGCATGCATGTCTCGTAGGCTGTGTGACGGCATGAACGAATGATTGATTGATTGATACAGTAGCCTATATATTGAAACATAGGCCTACGTAAGTTACGGTATGAAGACTAAAGAAGAGTCACTTCTAGGCCTCCAGCTCGATGGTTATACAAGGATACTATACAAAGACCACTAATGACAATATGACTTACTGTTATGATCATCATCATTATAATAGTAACAGTAAGAAGGAGATCGAGAAAAGGGAGGCTATTTGCCTGTTTGGAGCAGTGTAAACAACACTAAATCATTTAGAAGTAATACCAGTCTGTTCTAACAATGATTTTTTTGACATTGCATGAGGCTTGGTGCACACAGAATTAGTAGGCTATTAAACAAACAGGCAACATAAGAAAGATCTGTCTTATTTCTATAGATATATGTATATGGATGATTTATAAAGCCAGGTACATTGAACAGTGAGGATATTGATTATAGACCTAATTAAGTTGGGGTTTCCTCTCTCCTAACTTTTCTTAGACAATTAAACTAAGGCAAGGCTTGTTTCCTCGTTCCTGCTGCTGCCTCCGCCACATTGTTCTCAATCCCAATATACTGGTTAACTTTGCCATAATGCACAAAGTAACATAGGGAAAGGCAGCAATTCTACGGTGAACCGAAGATTGTGTTTCAGAACCGCGGACAGCGACCTTATCCAACGAGGGAGAAAGCGCATTTCTTATAATATTAGATTTATTCGTGTTGCACCATTTGGTTTTACATAATTTAACCATATACAATTTCAGTATCTAGTGTCTTGTGATAGACTGTGCCCTCCCCGTGGCCTCCGCAATGGATTAGTCCACTCAGACAGGCGTGAATCAGACAGGTGTCTTGTGATGGACTGTGCCCTCCCCGTGGCCTCCGCCATGGATTAGTCCAATAAGACAGGCGTGAATCACACAGGTGTCTTGTGATGGACTGTGCCCTCCCCGTGGCCTCCGCCATGGATTAGTCCACTCAGACAGGCGTGAATCACACAGGTGTCTTGTGATGGACTGTGCCCTCCCCGTGGCCTCCGCCATGGATTAGTCCACTCAGACAGGGGTGAATCACACAGGTGTCTTGTGATGGACTGTGCCCTCCCCGTGGCCTCCGCAATGGATTAGTCCACTCAGATAGGCGTGAATCACACAGGTGTCTTGTGATGGACTGTGCCCTTCCCGTGGCCTCCGCCATGGATTAGTCCACTCAGACAGGCGTGAATCACACAGGTGTCTTGTGATGGACTGTGCCCTCCCCGTGGCCTCCGCAATGGATTAGTCCACTCAGATAGGCGTGAATCAGACAGGTGTCTTGTGATGGACTGTGCCCTCCTCGTGGCCCGTGGCCTCCGTCATGGATTAGTCCACTCAGACAGGGGTGAATCAGACAGGTGTCTTGTGATGGACTGTGCCCTCCCCGTGGCCTCCGCCATGGATTAGTCCATTCAGACAGGGGTGAATCAGACAGGTGTCTTGTGATGGACTGTGATGGATTAGTCCATTCAGACAGGGGTGAATCAGACAGGTGTCTTGTGATGGACTGTGCCCTCCTCGTGGCCTCCGCCATGGATTAGTCCACTCAGACAGGCGTGAATCACACGTCTTGTGCACCATAAAAAAATAAGACTAAAGTAATCTCGGTCGACCAACAGCCTATTGACCAAACAATCGACCAGCCGAGTAAATAGAGTCAGCCTTAAACTGTACTCAGATATGTTACGTGTAACAGGTTTCCTCAAATGCTTTTAGTAATGACGGCACATTGGGGGTTACGGTGTATCTCTCCTCCCCTCTCCTCCCCCCTCCATCCTCCCTCTGTAACAGACAGAAATATGGTTTGCTTTTTATTCTCTCTCAACAAACAAGATCCCTCTCTCACCCTGCTTTGTTCGTTCCTTTCTCCTCCGTTTCCAATCTCTCTGTGAGCGAGTGTGGTTGAAGAATGGCGGGATGGAGGGGGAGGAGATTGCCTGTCTATTCTGACCCTAAACCTTTCTCTAATGGGAAACAGGCCCTTGTTAAACTTTTCCAATTACTGGGAGATGATGGTAGAGCGGGGCTTGTTTGATCGGGTCTGAAATGGCTGTTGTTTACTGCTCTCTGTTATCGACCGTGTGGCCTGGACACAGACAGGTGATAGAGGGAATAATTGGGAAGATAAGGAGGGCTCTCTCTTTCTCTCAGCTCCCAAAACCCATCCCTTCTCTTCCAAACTAACTCTCACCACACTGTCTACTTTCTACTCCTATCTAGACTTGCACTACCTGCTCCCTCTCCATTTCTCCCTCTTCCTCTCTCCCCCTCTTTCACTCTTCCTCTCTCTTTCTCTTTCTCTCATGCACTCAGCTCCCTAAACCCATCCCTTCTCTTCCAAACTAACCCTCACCACACAGTCCCTATAGAGAAAACACTAGTTTCTCATATCTCTTTCTACTCCTATCTAGACTTGCTCTTCCTGCTCTCTCTCCATTTCTCCCTCTTCCACTCTCCCCCTCTTTCTCGACAGTGATTTATTGCATCTTGTTCGGTAGGTAATCCATCTTCTTAGACCTCAGGCCCCAACACTGGCTTTCTACGCCTTCTCCCCTCTTTTCCTGCTTCCCTCCTTCTTTCATCCCTCCCCCAGCTTCCCTACATCCCAAGGTTACCAAGGCCTTCAGATGAGGACCATACACACACACACACACACACACACACACACACACACACACACACACACACACACACACACACACACACACACACACACACATTAACCTTGGTTTTCTCATCTTCAGTACACATTCTACCGACTCTCCCCTGTCCACTCTGCCGACTCTCCACTCTGCCGACTCTCCACTCTGCCGACTCTCCACTCTGTCGACTCTCCATTCTGCCGACTCTCCACTCTGCCAACTCTCCACTCTGCCGACTGTCGACTCTCCCCTGTCCACTCTGCCGACTCTCCATTCTGCCGACTCTCCACTCTCCCCTCTCCACTCTGCCGACTTTCCATTCTTCCGACTCTCCACTCTGCCGACTGTCGGCTCTCCCCTGTCCACTCTGCCGACTCTCCATTCTTCCGACTCTCCACTCTGCCGACTGTCGACTCTCCCCTGTCCACTCTGCCGACTCTCCATTCTGCCGACTCTCCACTCTGCCGACTGTCGACTCTCCCCTGTCCACTCTGCCGACTCTCCATTCTGTCGACTGTCGACTCTCCCCTGTCCACTCTGCTGACTCTCCACACTGCCGACTCTCCACTCTGCCGACTCTCCACTCTGTCGACTCTCCACTCTGCCAACTCTCCACTCTGCCGACTCTCCACTCTGCCGACTCTCCACTCTGCCGACTCTCCACTCTGCCGACTCTCCACTCTGTCGACTCTCCACTCTGCCGACTCTCCCATGTCCATGATACCAACTGTCCCCTGTCGGTTCTACCAACTCTACCCTGTGCAGTCTATCAGTCCTGTTCAAAGCTATTGTATGATGGTGGTTTGCAATAACGGTGTAGACCATTCAGTTCTCCATTTTGTCCATTTGTCGTCTTTAGCAATTATAATCTAATCTGAATCAAATGACTGATCTTTATTACCTGTTGCCATGGGTGGGAGAGAGGGAGATATTTGACTGAAGGGATAGCTGAGTGTGTTTAATGTAATGTCTTCCTGTATTGCACTTTGACGTACTGTACTGACTTTGATTGGGTTTCATAGCTGAATGAACACACATTGACCCAGCAGCTCTCTTGTGTGTGTGTCACAAGTCTCTCCCACTGAAACACTGAGTTATTTTAAGACAATACATGTCTGACATCACCAACTACAGCAGCTGATGAGCCGTGTGTGTGTGTGTGTGTGTGTGTGTGTGTGTGTGTGTGTGTGTGTGTGTGTGCCTCCACACTGTGAGTGTATTAGTGTGTGAAGGAGAATAGATGTGTCTTTGTGTTCTGTTTCTTATTGAGGCCACACACACACACACACACACACACACACACACACACACACACACACATTACCCTGCCATACCTTCAACACACATACACACACACCATTACCCTGCTATACCTTCAAAACACACACACACCACCCCCCTCTATCTTCGAAGCACACACTCATACACACACCAATACCCTGCTAAATCTTCAAAGCACACATACACACACCATTACCCTGCTATACCTTCAAAGCACACATACACACACCATTATCCTGTTATACCTTCAAAGCACACACACATGCACACACCATTACCCTGCTATACCTTCAAAGCACACGTACACACCATTACCCTGCTATACCTTCAAAGCACACACTCACACACACATACACACACCATTACCCTGCAAAGCACACACACACATACACACACCATTACCCTGCTATACCTCCAAAACACACACACACACACACACACACACACACACACACACACACACACACACACACACACACACACACACACACACACACACACACACACACACACACACACACACCATTACCCTGATATACCTTCAAAGCACACACAGCATTACCCTGCTATACCTTCAAAGCACACACAGCATTACCCTGCTATACCTTCAAAGCACACACAGCATTACCCTGCTATACCTTCAAAGCAAAGCACACTCACCATTACACCTTCAAAGCACACGTACATGCACCATTACCCTGCTATTACCCTGCTATACCTTCAAACATACACACACCATTGCATGCACACCCTGCTACTGCATACATGCACCATTACCCTGCTATACCTTCAAAGCACACCATTACCCTGCTATACCTTCAAAGCACACACCATTACCGTTGCCCTGCTATACCTTCAAAGCACACACACACCATTGCCCTGCTATACCTTCAAAGCACATGTACACACACCATTACCCTGCTATACCTTCAAAGCACACATACACCCTGCTATACCATCAAAGCACACACCATTACCCTGCTATACCTTCAAAGCATTACACCCATTGCCCTGCTATACCATCAAAGCTAACACACATTCAAAAACATGTACACCACCATTTCCTGCTATACCTTCAAATCACATGCACACCTTGCTATACCTTCAAAGCACACACACACATTACCCTGCTATACCTTCAAAGCACATGTACACACACCATTGCCCTGCTATACCATCACACACACACACACTCACACACACATACACACACCACCATGCTATACCTTCAAAACACACCCACCATTTCCTGCTATACCTTCAAATGCTATTGCTATACCTTCAAAGCACACATACACACACCATTACCCTGCTATAAAGCACATGTACACACACCATTGCCCTGCTATACCATCAAAGCACACACACTCACACACACATACACACACCATTACCATGCTATACCTTCAAAGCACACACACCATTACCCTGCTATTTCAAAGCACATGTACCTTACCCTGCTATACCTTCAAAGCACTCACACACACCATTACCCTGCTATACCTTCAAAGCACACACACACATTACCCTGCTATACAAAGCACACACACCATTACCCTGCTATACCTTCAAAGCACACACACATTACCCTGCTATACCTTCAAAGCACACACACACACCGACACACACCATTACCATGCTATACCTTCAAAGCAAAGCACACACATGCACATTTACCCTGCTATACCTTCAAAGCACATCAAAGCACATGCACCATTACCCTGCTATACCTTCAAAGCACATTACCATTGCCCTGCTATACCTTCAAAGCACATGTACACACACCATTACCCTGCTATTCACCTTCAAAAAGCACATGTACACACACCATTACCCTGCTATACCTTCAAAGCACATGTACACACACCATTACCCTGCTATACCTTCAAAGCACATGTACACACATTACACCTTCAAAGTACACACACACACACACACACACACACACACACACACACACACACACACACACACACACACACACACACACACACACACACACACCATTACCCTGCTATGCCCTATACCTTCAAAGCACACGTACACACACTACCACACATACACACACCATTATCATGCTATACAAAGCACACATCATTACCCTGCTATACACACACCATTACCCACACCATTACCCTGCTATACCTTCAAAGCACATTACCCTGCTACACACACACCATTACCCTGCTATACCTTCAAAGCACACTCACCATTACACCTTCAAAGCACACACATACCATTACCCTGCACACCATTACCCTGCTATACCTTCAAAGCACTTGCACCATTGCCCTGCTATACCGTCAAAGCACACGTGCCCTGCTATACCTTCAAAGCACATGTACACACACCATTACCCTGCTATACCTTCAAAGCACACATGCACCATTACCCTGCTACACACCATTACCCTGCACACATATACCACACATCAAAGCTATACCTTCAAAGCACACGTACACACACCATTGCCCTGCTATACCATCAAAGCACACATACACACACTCACACACACATACACACACCATTACCATGCTATACCTTCAAAACACACACCATTTCCCTGCTATACCTTCAAATCACATGCACCTTTACCCTGCTATACCTTCAAAGCACACATACACACACCATTACCCTGCTATACCTTCAAAGCACATGTACACACACCATTACCCTGCTATACCTTCAAAGCACATTTCCCTGCTATACAAATCACACCATTACCCTGCTATACCTTCAAAGCACACATACACACACCATTACCCTGCTATACCTTCAAAGCACATGTACACACACCATTACCCTGCTATACCTTCAAAGCACATGCTATACCTTCAAAGCACACACACACATTACCCTGCTATACCTTCAAAGCACATGTACACACACCATTACCCTGCTATACCTTCAAAGCACATGTACACACACCATTACCCTGCTATACCTTCAAAGCACATTACCCTGCTATACACACACACACACCATTACCCTGCTATACCTTCAAAGCCCACGAACCATTACCATGCTTTTCCTTCAAAGCACATTTTGAATCAGTAAATTTTTTGAATGGTAAATCCTACATATGAGGCGTTAATGAAAGTTGGTGGAGGGTTACATACGATAGATTGGTATGACTAGACATGCATGCATACTACTCATGATTACCCACAGCTCTCCTGTGATGTTGACTGTAGATTAATAACAAAGAAAAACCATTAAAATAATTTTGTTGCCACAGCAACGCGCTACATTATTTACCTGCTGTTTTCCGTGGACGCAGGGGCGCAAGGGAAATGGTGTCTCAGGAAGCCATTACCGTTTAGTACTGTGTTTGAGTGTGTGTCTGTCTCTGTCTGTCTGCCGGTGAGAGATATCATGTTACACTATATATACAAAAAAGTACAGTACCAGGCCAAAGTTTGGATACACCTACTCATGAAAGGTTTTTCTTTATTTTTACTATTTTTATATTGTAGAATAATACTGAAAGCATTAAAACTATGACATAGTAGCCACATTTTCTCTTGATGACAGCTTTGCACATTCTTCGCATTCTCTTAACCAGCTTCACCTGGAATGCTTTTCCAACAGTCTTGAAGGAGTTCCCACATATGCTGAGCACTTCTAGGCTGCTTTTCCTTCACTCTGCAGTCCAACTCATCCCAAACCCAAATCTCAATTGGGTTGAGGTCGAGTGATTGTGGAGGCCAGGTCATCTGATGCAGCACTCCATCACTCTCCTTCTTGGTCAAATAGCCCTTACACAGCCTGGAGGTGTATTTTGGGTCATTGTCTTGTTGAAAAACAAATGATAGCCCCACCAAGCGCAAACCAGATGGGATGGAGTATGCAGAATGCTGTGGTAGCCATGCTGGTTAAGTGTGCCTTGAATTCTGAATAAATCACTGACAGTGTCACCAACAAAGCACCCCCACAACATCACACCTCCTCCTCCATGCTTCATGGTGGGAATTACACATGCGTAGATCATCCGTTCACTTACTCTGCGTCTCACAAAGACAGGGCGGTTAAAACCAAAAATCACAGATTTGGACTCATCAGACCAAAGGACAGATTTACACCGTTCTAATGTCCATTGCTCGTGTTCTTGGCCCAAGCAAGTCTCTTATTATTATTGGTGTCCTTTAGTAGTAGTTTCTTTGCAGCAATCTGACCATGAAGGCCTGAGTCACACAGTCTCCTCTGAACAGTTGATGTTGAGATGTGTCTGTTCCTTTACATTTATTTGGGCTGCAATCTGAGGTGCAGTTACCTCTGCTGCTGAGGATAAGTTCATTAGAGTTAACTCTGTGTCTTCTTTTCCTGTGGCAGTCCTCATGAGAGCCAGTTTCAACATAGCACTTGAAGAAACTTTCAAAGTTCTTGAAATGTTCCGGATTAACTGACCTTCATGTCTTAAAGTAACAAAGGACTGTTGTTTCTCTTTGCTTATTTGAGCTGTTCTTGCCATAATATGGCCTTGGTCTTTCACCAAATAGGGCTATCTTCTGTATACCACCCTTACCTTGTCACAACACAACTGATTGGCTCAAATGCATTAAGAAAGAAGGAAATTACACAAATATACTTTTAAAAAGGCACACCTGTTAATTGAAATGCATTCCAGGTGACTACCTCATGAAGCTGGTTGAGAGAATGCCAAGAGTGTGCAAAGGGTGGCTACTTTGAAGAATCTCACATATTAAAATATATTTGGATTTGTTTAACACTTCTTTTGCTTACTACATGATTCCATGTGTTATTTCATATTTTTGATGTCTATACTATTATTCTACAATATATATATTTTTTAATTTAAAAAATGGAATGAGCAGGTGTGTCCTAACTTTTGACTGGTACTATATGTGAACACCTCTTCAAGGTAGTGGATTTGGCGATTTTAGCCACATCTGTTGCTGACACATCTGAGCACACAGCCATGCAATCTCCGTAGACAAACATTAGCAGCAGAATGGCCTTAATGAAGAGCTCAGTGACATTCAACATGGCACCATCCCAGGATGCCACCTTTCCAACAAGTCAGTTCATTACATTTCTGCCCTGCTGGAGCTGCTTCGGGTAACTGTGTGCTGTTATTGTTGGAATGAGAAAGGTGCTTAACCCTGATTGGTCCTGTAAGTCATTACTAAAGAAAACATTTTATTTGTGTGTGGGGGAGTGAGATATGTTTCAAGCCCCACTGCATATTTTCACCAGGTGGTCTTGTATGCCTAAATGAAGAACAAAAACACACACACAACCTGTCTCTCTCCGTCTCGGTCTCTTTGTATCTCTGTCTCACTCTTCTGTTTGTACCATGACTTGTGCTGCTGTTGTGTTGCTACCATGTTGTTGTTGTTTTGTTGTGTTGCGACCATGTTGTTGTTGTTTTTGTTGTGTTGCTACCATGCGGTGTTGTCATGTGTTGCTCGATAGCACCCTTACCTGCAATGTTGTGTTGTCTCGTTGTGATGTGTTTTGTCCTATATTTATATTGTATTAATGTTTTATTTTTAATCCCAGGCCTTCGTCCCAGCAGGAGGCCTTTTGTTAGGCCGTCATTGTAAATAAGAATTTTGTTCTGAACTGACTTGCCTAGTTAAATAAAGGTTAAAATAAATATATAAAAGTCTCTGTCTCAGACGCTAGAGCTATAATGTTGCCTTAGAATCTGCTCCATCAATCACACACTGACAGACACCCCCTTTCTCCCTGTCTCCCACCCTCTACCCCTCTCTACCTTTCCCTCATTCCCCCATCGCTCAGAGGAACCTTGACCCTGTGTTATTGCAGTCATGCGTGGGTCTGTAGAGGGGATTGGAGGTCAACAGACAGCTATAGACAGCTGTAATGCTAGGTGATGTGAATGTCAGTGTTGGCCCGAGCCAGCTCTAACAAAGAGCTGTGTGAGATTGAGAGATGGTGTCTAGTGTGGCAGCATCCATCTCACTGAGTAGACATCACCATGCGTTTGTGCTTGATCTCTGTTGGTATAAGCAACAAGCTCAGTCTCACTTCAGCATTCAACGTTTGTCCAGGGGGGTATAAACCTAAACATTTTACGGTTAAGTTTAGGCATTAATTCCAACATGTTTAATGTCCTATGCAGCCATTTTTATCTCAATATCAAATAATTTCTAATGATTGTTAGCTAAGGTTAGCTGAAGTTTGTAGTGGCTGTTTGAAGACAACTGAACCTGGATTACAGTTTCTCTTGGCCAATAGAATACTTTTAAGGTGGGGAATCATCTAACATTAAGTTGTAAAATAGTGAAATACTCTGTAATCCTGACTGGTTAAAGTCAGGGTTAAGATGAACTTTTTTATATATTTTCTTACCTTAATTTATACAGATTCTTTCTCATTGAGATAATATCTCTTTTCCAAGAGAGACCTGGTCAAATTTGGGATAGGGTTCAAACATAATTATTTTTAACAATTGCATAGCAACCAACAATCCTCTGGGCCATAGCTCACGGTTTAAGCCCTTCCTCTATCCCCATCCACAACGTCCTGGCAAGCCGCGAGCCAACTAGATGTTAATACACGCTCACGCTGCCCCTAGTGGTCGGTATTGAAGGCATCTCCAGACATCCTGGGGACCTGGACAAGTGTGGAATACTATAGTGGATCTGGTCCTACCTGGCTGGGAATAAATGATAGCAGTTTTTCTGATGTTGATTATAACGTCTGTGTTATTGATCTTCCCCCACTGTTCACTCGACTGTGACACACCAGACTCCATCATCGCCACTCACTCACACACATGCGGAGAAAAACAAACACACACACTCCATCATCGTTCTCCATAACGCACCAGAGTAAATGAAACCGTTAGCAACATAATCACAGCATTTTCTATTTTGTCTTTTCTGCTGTCTTTCCCCCTTATCTTTTAACCAGTCACGCCTCAATGTCACTCTCTCGCTTGCTTTACCCCGCTCCCCCACAATGTCACCCACTTTACCCCGCTCTCCCACAATGTCACTCTCTCACTTGCTTTACCCCGCTCCCCCACAATGTCACTCTCTCGCTCTTTACCCCGCTCCCCCACAATGTCACTTTCGCTTGCTTTACCCCGCTCCCCAATGTCACTCTCTCACTTGCTTTACCCCGCTGTCACTCTCTCGCTTGCTTTACCCCGCTCCCCCACAATGTCACTCTCTCGCTTGCTTTACCTTGCTTTACCCCGCTCCCCCACAATGTCACACTCTCTCGCTTCTTTTACCCCGCTTTCACCCCGCTCCCCACAATGTCACTCTCTCGCTTGTCTTTACCCCCCCACAATGCTCCCCCACAATGTCACTCTCTCAATGTCACTTGCTTTTTACCCCGCTCCCCCACAATGTCACTCTCTCGCTTGCTTTACCCCGCTCCCCCACAATGTCACTCTCTCGCTTGTCACTTTACCCCGCTCCCCCACAATGTCACTCTCTCGCTTGCTTTACCCCCTCCCCCACAATGTCACTCTCTCACTTGCTTTACCCCGCTCCCCCACAATGTCACTCTCTCACTTGCTTTACCCCGCTCCCCCTCAATGTCACTCAATGTCACTCTCTCGCTTGCTTTACCCCGCTCTCAATGTCACTCTCTCGCTTGCTTTCCCCCACCCCGCTCCCCCACAATGTCACTCTCTCTTTACCCTTGCTTTACCCCGTCTCCCCCTTTACCCCGCTCCCCCACAATGTCACTCTCTCGCTTGCTTTACCCCGCTCCCCACAATGTCACTCTCTCGCTTGCTTTACCCCGCTCCCCCACAATGTCACTCTCTCTTTACTGTCACTCTCTCGCTTGCTTTACCCCGCTCCCCCACAATGTCACTCTCTCGCTTGCTTTTACTCCCCACACAATGTCACTCTCTCGCTTGCTTTACCCCGCCCCCCCCGCTCAATGTCACTCACTCTCTCGCTTGCTTTACCCCGCTCCCCCACAATGTCACTCTCTCGCTTGCTTTACCCCGTCTCCCCTTGCTTTACAATGTCACTCTCTCGCTTGCTTTACCCCGCACTCTCTGTCACTCCCCTCTCCTTCAATGTCACCACAATGTCACTCTCTCGCTTGTTTCCCCCTCAATGTCCCCCACAAATGTCACTCTCTCGCTTGTTTTACCCCCACAATGTCACTCTCTCGCTTGCTTTACCCCGCTCCCCCACAAGGTCCCCCTGCACTTTCTCTACCATCCACCTTTCCCTCTCGTCCCTCCATCTATTTTCACTTACCCTATACCCTACCCCTCTCTGTACCCCCCTGGAGCCCCATCCATCTAACCCATATCACTACACAGAATCAAACACACACACACACTGTCAGCTGAGTTTGCTGAGCTGAGTGCTCTCCATCAGTTACAGCACAGGGGGTTACAGCTATAAGAAAACCAGGAATGTAGCACTGCTGGGGGACTAATGTTAGACTGATGTTATTATTTTTTAGATAAAACTAAACTAAATATGTACACATTGCAATGAAGGTCACACAGTAGCAACACTGTAGGATAGCACCATGGTGTAACTAGGTGAGCTAGCTTATGTCCTCCTCCTGGTAAATTGACTTCAATACAAAACCTAGGTGGCTCATGGTTCTCACCCCCTTCCATAGACTTGCACAGTAATTATGACGAGTACGTCCCCCAACTTATCAGAGCTTTTGCAGCACGAGCTGACATCTTGTCCACCCAATCAGAGAATGACTAGTACTGAAAGCATAAGCCTCAGCTAGCTAGCACTGCAGTGCATAACATGTGGTGAGTAGTTCACTCAAAGAGAGAGAAGGACAATAGTTGAACCGTGTTGAACAAGTTAATAGAGAGAGACCCTAATTGATTTAAAAAAGCTTTTAACTCAATTTGGCATGAGGGTCTGCTATACAAATTGATGGAAAGTAGTGTTGGGGGGGAAGACATATATGAAATTTAAAATCCATGTACACAAATAAATAGTGTGTGGTTACAATAGGCAAAAAACACACATTTTCGTTCCACAGGGCCGTTGGGTGAGACAGGGATGCAGCTTAAGCCCCACCCTCTTCACCATATAAATCAACGAATTGGCGAGGGCACTAGAACAGTCTGCAGCACCCGGCCTCACCCTACTAGAATCTGAAGACAAATGTCTACTGTTTGCTGATGGTCTGGTGCTTCTGTCCCCAACCAATGAGTGCCTACAGCAGCACCTAGATCTACTGCACAGGTTCTGTCAGACCTGGGCCCTGACAGTAAATCTCAGTAAGACAAAAATAATGGTGTTCCAAAAAAGGTCCAGTTGCCAGGACCACGAATACAAATTCCATCTAGACACAGTTGCCCTGGAGCAGGTATTCCCAAACTGGGGTATGCGCAATGTTGTCAGGGATACGGCAAATAAAAATGTGATTCACATTAAAAAATAATAATAACTTAAACATAAAAAAATTCAAACAGTCAATTTATATTTTCCAACGGGGCTATACATTTGGTTGAGATTTTTTTCTCACCTGAGTAGCCTCGTTTCACTGCCAAAAATAATCTCGTGTTCAGAGAAATAACGACACAATGTCAAATACAGGTAGCCTAGTCAAACAACTAACATCCAATCACATTAACCGTTTCTCTCTCGCGGGAATTCCACTAACGGTCCGTATGTAGCCAAACGTAGCTCCTGCTCATTCTGTTTGCTGGAAATTGATAAATGGTTTAAAAAAGTAAGACCCGCGTCCATAGAGACACATAGCAGCTCTACTGGTAGTACTGCTACTACCAGCGATACTACACCTGCACCTGTCGACGACACAAGTTGTTCTGCTTCCACGAGCACATCCAATGCTAGCAGCAGTAATTCTGCATTTGTTGTTAGCCTGGCTAGCATGGACACTGACAGTTGTGAATCTGATGCAGCCTAAGAGCTACTGCCCCCTTACCCGGGAAAGAGCCAAATAACAAACAGGGATGTTGGGCCATCGAAGAGGCGCAAATATGATGAGAACTACATTGATTTGGGGTTCACTTATATTGGAGTAGTGCCTTTCCTCAGCCACAGTGTATTATAAACTCAGCAAAAAAAGAAACGTCCTCTCACTGTCAACTGCGTTTATTTTCAGCAACCTAACATGTGTAAATATTTGTATGAACATAACAAGATTCAACAACGGAGACCTAAACTGAACAAGTTCCAAAGACATGTGACAAACAGAAATGGAATTATGTGTCCCTGAACAAAGGGGGGGTCAAAATCAAAAGTAACAGTCAGTATCTGGTGTGGCCACCAGCTGCATGAAGTACTGCAGTGCATCTCCTCCTCATGGACTGCACCAGATTTGCCAGTTCTTGCTGTGAGATGTTACCCCACATTTCCACCAATACACCTGCAAGTTCCCAGACATTTCTGGGGGGAATGGCCCTAGCCCTCACTCTCCGATCCAACAGGTCCCAGACGTGCTCAATGGGATTGAGATCCGGGCTCTTCGCTGGCCATGGCAGAACACTGACATTCCTGTCTTGCAGGAAATCACACACAGAACGAGCAGAATGGCTGGTGGCATTGTCATGCTGGAGGGTCATGTCAGGATGAGCCTGCAGGAAGGGTACCACATGAGGGAGGAGGATGTCTTCCCTGTAACGCACAGCGTTGAGATTGCCTGCAATGACAAGCTCAGTCCGATGATACTGTGACAAACCGCCCCAGACCATAACGGACCCTACACCTCCAAATCGATCCCGCTCCAGAGTACAGGCCTCGGTGTAACGCTCATTCCTTCGATGATAAACGTGAATCCGACCATCACCCCTGTTGAGACAAAACCGCGACTCGTCAGTGAAGAGCACTTTTTGCCAGTCCTGTCTGGTCCAATGATGGTGGGATGTGCCCATAGGCGACGTTGTTGCCGGTGATGTCTGGTGAGGACCTTCCTTACAACAGGCCTACAAGCCCTCAATCCAGCCTCTCTCAGCCTATTGCGGACAGTCTGAGCACTGATGGAGGGCTCGTGCATTCCTGGTGTAACTCGGGCAGTTGTTGAGGCCATCCTGTACCTGTCCAGCTGGTGTGATGTTTGGATGTACCGATCCTGTGCAGGTGTTGTTACATATGGTCTGCCACTGCTAGGACGATCAGCTGTCCGTTCTGTCTCCCTGTAGCGCTGTCTTAGGCATCTCACAATTTATTGCCTTGGCCACATCTGCAGTCCTCATGCCTCCTTGCAGCATGCATATGACCCTGGGCATCCTTATTTTGGTGTTTTTCAGAGTCACTAGAAAGGCTTTTTTAGTGTCCTAAGTTTTCATAACTGTGACCTTAATTGCATACCGTCTGTAAGCTGTTAGTGTCTTAACGACCGTTCCACAGGTGCATGTTCATTAATTGTTTATGGTTCATTGAACAGCATGGGAAACAGTGTTTAAACCCTTTACAATGTAGATCTGTGAAGTAATTTTGATTTTTACGAATGATCTTTGAATGGCAGGGTCCTGAAAACGGGACGTTTCTTTCTTTGCTGAGTTTATGTGCAAAAGTACTATCTCATAACTCGATGAAACCTTCAGTCTTGTGCAGACATTTAGAAACAAAACATGCCAATTTGAAAAATAAGCCAAGGGGAGTATTTTGAGCGAGAATTAAGACGACTTTGGAGTAATAATATATCATATATAAAAGCAACAGATACCATTTTAAGAGGAAGGGACTAGAAGCGTCTCATATGGTGAGCTACCGAGTGGCTAGGACAGGCAAGCCCCATACTATTGTGGAGGACTTCATTCTTCCTGCTGCCGGTGATATGGCTGGGACGATGCTGGGGGGGGACAAAAAAGCTATACCGACAATGCCTTCATCAAACAACACTGTTTCACGACGCATCAGTGACATGACAGGAGATGAAACAATTACTGCTTCGCATACAAGCCAGTGAATTCAATGTGTTACAGCTGGATGAGTCAACAGACGTGGCAGGCCTGGCACAGCTCCTGGTATATGTCCGTTACGTTTATGGGGGGGGGGGGGGGAATTAAGGAAGACATCCTCTTCTGCAAACCACTGGAAACCAGGACAACAGGAGACAGCTTTGTGACATCATCTTGGTGGTCAAGATGTGTTGGTATCTGTACTGAGGGCGCAAAAGCCATGACAGGACACATAGTGGAGTGGTGACACGCGAGCAAGCAGTTGCTCCCGACGCCACTTGGGTCACTGCAGCATCCACCGAGAGGCTCTTGCTGCCAAGGGAATGCCTGACAGCTTGAAAGACGTTTTGGACACTACAATGAAAATGGTTAACTTTGTTAAAGCAAGGCCCCTGAACTCTCATGTATTTTCTGCACCATGCAATAATATGGGCAGCAACCTTGTAACGCTTTTACAACATACAGAAGTGCGCTGGTTATCAAGGGGCAAAGTAGTGGCACATTTTTTTTTAATCAAGAGACGAGCTTAAAGTTTTCTTAACTGACCATAATTTTCACTTGTCTGACTGCTTGCATGATGACGAGTTTTTCAAACGACTGGCCTGTCTGGGTGATGTTTTTTCTCGCCTGAATGATCTTAATCTAGAATTACAGGGACTCTCCGCAACTATAATCAATGTGTGGGACAGAATTGAGGCTATGATTAATAATTGGGAGCTCTTCTCTGTCTGCATTAACAAGGATAGCACACAGGTTGTTCCATCATTGTATGATTTTTTTGTGTGCAAATTACCTCAAGCTTACGGATGATGTCAAATGTGATATAGCGAAGCATCTGAGTGAGTTGGGTGCGCAATTACGCAGGTACTTTCCCGAAACGGATGACATAAACAACTGGATTCGTTATCCCTTTCATGCTCTGCCTCCAGTCCACTTACCGATATCTGAACAAGAGAGCCTCATTGAAATTGCAACAAGAGGTTCTGTGAATATTTAATTTAATCAGAAGCCACTGCCAGATTTCTGGATTGGGTTGCGGTCAGAGTATCCTGCCTTGGCAAATCGCGCTGTTAAGACACTGATGACCTTTGCAACCACGTACCTATGTGAGAGTGGATTCTTGGCCCTCACCAGCATGAAACTAAATACAGGCACCGACTGTGTGTGAAATGATTTAAGACTGAGACATTGCAGAGTTATGTGCATCCTTTCAAGCACACCCTTCTCATTAACTGTGGCGAGTTATTCACCATTTTCAATGAGCAAATAAGGTTTTATATGTAAGCTGGCTAAATAAAGAGCAAAGTTATTAATTATTATTATTTTTGCCTTCGTCCTATAAGAGCTCTTTGTCACTTCCCACGAGCTGTGTTGTGATGAACTCACACTCATTCTTATGTTTTAATAAAGGTATCGTATAGTGTGTGTGTGTGGCAGGCTTACAATGATGGCAACAAAAAAACAACATTTGAGAGTCCGTTGACCCTGGTGCTAGAAGGGGTACGCAGCTGGAGGTTGAATGTATGATGGGGTACAGGATTAGAGAAAGTTTGGGAGCACTGCCCTAGAACACACAAAAAACGATACCTCGGCCCAAACATCAGCACCACAGGTAACAATCAGAGAGAAGGCAAGAAGGGCCTTCTATGCCATCAAAAGGAACATCACATTTCAGAAACATTACAAAAAAGAATCCGTTGAATAACCCATTGCCCTTTATGGTTGTGAGGTCTGGTGTCTGCTCACAAACCAAGAAATCACAAAATGGGAGACCAAATTGAGACTCTGCATGCACAATTCTGCAAAAATATCCTCTGTGTATTATGTAAAACACCAAATAATACATGCAGAGCAGAATTAGGCCAAAACCCGCTAATTATCAAAATCCAAAAAAGAGACTTTAAATTCTACAACCACCAAAAATGAAGTGATTCCCAAAGCGTTCATAACACAGCCACCACCTACAGTGAGATAAACCTGGAGAGAATCCCCCTAAGCAAGCTGGTCCTGGTGCTCTGTTCACGAACACTAACAGACCCCACAGAGCCCCAGGACAGCAACACAAATCATGAGAAAACAAAAAGATAATTACTTGACACATTGGAAAGACTCAACAAAAAAACAGAGAACTAGAATGCTATTTGGCCCTCAACAATGAGTACACAGTAGCAGAATACCTGACCACTGTGACTGACTTAGCTAGGAAATGCAGCTAGCTAGTTTAGCCTACTCAAACACCCAGCTCGAACAGAGAGGGATGCTATGTTATCTAGCTGGAACTCTTCCAAGTCAAGGTAAGCTTTTTGTTTTATTCATTTATTTCCACCGGGGTCCCACCGGTGTAACTGCTAAACTGCTTTCTGACTGTACACTGTACTGCATGATTGTAGCATTAGTTCTAGATGACTATGACGTGATAATGATGTTAGCTGTGTGTAGTTTTTAGCCGTCATGATATGAAGGTTTGGCTTGGAAAGGATTTTTCACCTGGTCACAGACCTGATGTGTGTGTTGTGCACTGAAGTCCACAAGTGAAGGGAAAGGTTGAGAGGAGGAGAGCATGTAGACAGTTGTGAGAATAAATTATATATTCAACCAGCAAAGTGATCATGCTCTTTTTATGTGGTTGCTGTGAGAATAAACTGTTTGCGTGTGATCAGGGGTGTATTCATTCTGCCGATTCTGTTGAAAAACTTTTCTTAAATGGAAGCAAACGGATCGAAATAGGGATAAACATGCCTGAATTTGTCTAATAGAAACTCTAATTTGCAACTGTTGGACTAATGATTACACCCAAGATCAGCTAGATGAGTGTGTAAGGTGATTACACAAATGATTTAGGACAGCGATGAGCTTTACGGTCAGCACAAATATAAGACACACAAAGTGAAATAAATACCCATAACACTTTACAGATTGTACGTTATCCAAGACCAGTAGCTAATACTGCAGCTATATATTAATTGGAAAACATTTTTCTCTGTTTACTGAATAATGCTCCTTGTTCGTATATCTTTTTCAATGTGCACAAAGAAGTGATCATGTCTTATCTGGGCGTGTGTGTCTGTTTGTGTGTGTTCTTAGAGCAGGTGCTCGAGACCGGATGCTTCTCTTCTGCACCAATACACTGATCTCAGACCTGCTGAGACGCTCTTGTGTGTTTCGAAGATGTATGTTTGTTCATGTAAAAGAGGCAGAGAGTAAGGAAAAGGGAGAGTAAGAAGAGGAGGAGAGAGAGAGGAAAAAAGAGAATTAGATAGAGGGGGTTGTTCAGCCTTACCCTCCGCATGCAGCCGCCTGGAACTTATTACACGCTGAGAAACCCTCGTCATTCTGGATAAGACTAGCTCCATTTCCTGTCACACCTCCTCTCCTCCTCCCCATCTCCCCTCATCTCCTCTCCTCCTCCCTCCCATCTCCCTCATTGCTCTAATTCCTGTTATGTTCCCCTCTGAGGGGTGAGGAGGGGAGGAGAGAGGGGAAGAGCGTAAGAGGCAGAGAAACTGAAGTGGAGAGAGAGGGAGGAGAAAGGGTAGGTGGGTAGGAAAGGACAGAGAGGAGGTAGAGGAGAGATGGGAGGGAGAGAGATGGAGGAGAAAGGGTAGGTGGGTAGGAAAGGACAGAGAGGAGGTAGAGGAGAGATGGGAGGGAGAGAGATGGAGGAGAAAGGGTAGGTGGGTAGGAAAGGACAGAGAGGAGGTAGAGGAGAGATGGGAGGGAGAGAGAGGGAGGAGAAAGGGTAGGTGGGTAGGAAAGGACAGAGAGGAGGTAGAGGAGAGATGGGAGGGAGAGAGAGGTCTCTGACTCTCCAGCTAGAGCAGGCTAGTTACCGGAGAGAAAGACACTCACTCACTCACTCACTCACTCACTCACTCACTCACTCACTCACACAAATACATGAACAGTGTAAGCCTGTCCTGTTTCGTCATATTGCACTAATGGCATCCTTATGTCTGCTTCCTTCTCACTGGCTATGCATTGAACACACACATGAACACATGAACGTACATTTGAAGTCAGAAGTTTACATACACCTTAGCCAAATACATTTAAACTAATCTTTTCACAATTCCTGACATTTAATTCTAGTACAAATGCCCTGTCTTAGGTCAGTTAGGATCACCACTTTATTTTAAGAATGTGAAATGTCAGGATAATAGTCGAGAGTGATTTATTTCAGCTTTTATTTCTTTCATCACATTCCCAGTGGGTCTGAAATGTACATACACTCAATTAGTATTTGGTAGCATTGACTTTAAATTGTTTAACTTGGGTTAAACGTTTTGGGGGTGCCTTCCACAAGCTTCCCACAATAAGTTGGGTGAATTCTGGCCCATTCCTCCTGACAGGGCTGGTGTAATGGAGTCGGGTTTGTAGGTCTCCTTGCTCGCAAATGCTTTTTCAGTTCTGCCCACAAATGTTCTATAGGATTGAGGTCAGGGTTTTGTGATGGCCACTCCAATACCTTGACTTTGTTGTCCTTAAGCCATGTTGCCACAACTTTGGAAATATGCTTGGGGTCATTGTTCATTTAGAAGACCCATTTGCGACCAAGCTTTAACTTCCTGACTGATGTCTTGAGATGTTGCTTCAATATATCCACATAATTTTCCTGCCTCATGATGTCATCTATTTTGTGAAGTGCACCAGTCCCCCCTGCAGCTAAGCACCCCCACAACATGATGCTGCCACCCCATGCTTCACAGTTGGGATGGTGTTCTTCTGCAAGCCTCTCCCTTTTTCCTCCAAACATAACGATGGTCATTATTCCAAACCGTTCTATTTTTGTTTCATCAGACCAGAGGACATTTCTCCAAAAAGTACGATCTTTGTCCCAATGTGCAGTTGCAAACCGTAGTTTGGCTTTTTTATGGTGGTTTTGGAGCAGTGGCTTCTTCCTTGCTGAGCAGCCTTTCAGGTTATACAGGACTTTCGATACAGGACTCTTTTTACTGTGGATATAGATACTTTTGTACCTGTGTAGATGCTGGAGGAAAAGATGTCAAGCAAAGAGGCACTGAGTTTGAAGGTAGGCCTTGACATACTTCCACAGGTACACCTCCAATTGACTCAAATGATGTCAATTAACCTATCAGAAGCTTCTAAAGCCATTACATAATTTTCTGGAATTTTCCAAGCTGTTTAAAGGCACAGTCAACTTAGTGTGTGTAAACTTCTGACCCAATGGAATTGTGATACAGTGAAATAATCTGTCTGTAAGCAATTATTGGAGAAATTACTTGTGTCATGCACAAAGTAGATGTCCTAACTGACTTGCCAAAACTATAGTTTGTTAAACAAGAATTTTGTGGAGTGGTTGAAAAATGAGTTTTAATGACTCCAACCTAAGTGTATGTAAACTTCCGACTTCAACTATATGTAGGCACACACGAACATACACATACACATTTTAGTTGTTATTTATGTTGAGCGTATGTCAACAGCTTGTTGGTCCCAGTATTTGACAGAGAGCAGTACAGAGCAGCTGTTCAGTTGAAAGACAGACTCTGTGTAGCTATAGTAAGGCTGCATCTGAAATGGTACCTAACCCCTATAGGGCGCTGGTCAAAAGTAGTGCACTATATGGGGAATAGGGTGGCATTTGGGTTGCATACTAAATCTGTATGAGTGTAACAAATGGGAAGAAGAAATGTCATTCATTATTCAAAAGTGTTTTTGTTAGTTTGTGTTTGTTTTGTCTGTTATGACTGACCTATTTTAAACCAGTGTTTTGTCCATAGAGCGAGAGGGTGTTGCTGAGTCACTGTGGCCTGCTGGACATACAGTAACGATAAAACACACACATGTGCAGACACTCACATACATACACATGCACACACACACACAGTTGTGAGGCATTGTCATGCATGGGCGTTAAGTCAGTCACACAAATGTGAGTGACCGTGCATCAGAGCGAGAGAGATGAGCTGAGATAGAATCTTCAGATTGAATTATCTCAGTCATCTACCACCTCTAATACACTCATCATTAAGTCTCTCTCTCTCTACAACCTCTCTCCCTTTCCCTCGCTTGCTCGCTCTCACTCTCTCTCTTGCTCTCTTTCTCTCCTCAACCTCTCTCTCTTGCTCTCTCTCTACAACATCTCCCCCTCTCTCTACAACCTCTCTCCCTTTCCTTCTCTCTTGGTGTCTCTGTCTCTACAACCCCTATCCCTATCTCCCGCTCCCCCTCTCTCTACAATCTCTCTCTCTCTCTCTTTCTCGCTCTACATCCTCTCTACCTCTCTCCAACCTCTCTCTCTCTCCCTCTCTACAACCTCTCTCTCCAACCTCTCTCTCTCTCCCTCTCTACAACCTTTCTCTCACTCTCTCCAACCTCTCTCTCCAACCTCTCTCAATTCAATTCAATTCAATTCAATTCAAGGGCTTTATTGGCATGGGTAACATGTGTTAACATTGCCAAAGCAAGTAAGGTAGACAAACTCTCTCTCCCTACAATCTCTCTCTCTCCCTCTCTCTACAACCTCTCTCTCTCTCCCTCTCTCTACAACCTCTCTCTCTCTCCCTCTTTCTAGAAACTCTCTCTCTCTCTACAAACTGCCTCTCTCTACAACCTCTCTCCCTCTCTCTCTCTACATCCTCTCTCTCTCTACAACCTCTCTCTCTCTACAACCTCTCTCTCTCCTCTCTCTCTACAACCTCTCTCTCTCTCCACAACCTCTCTCTCTCTCCCTCTCTACAACCTCTCTCTCTCTCCCTCTCTACAACCTCTCTCTCTCTCCCTCTCTACAACCTCTCTCTACAACCTCTCTCTACAACCTCTCTCTCTCTCTCTCTCTACAACCTCTCTCTCTCTACAACCTCTCTCTCCCTCTCTACAACCTCTCTCTACTCCCCTCTCTCTCTCTACAACCCCTCTCTCTCTCTACAACCCTCTCTACAACCTCTCTACAACCTCTCTCTCTCTCTCTCTCTCTACAACCTCTCTCTATCTACAACCTCTCTCTATCTACAACCTCTATCTACAACCCCTCTCTCTCTCTACAACCCCTCTCTCTCTCACTCCCTCTCTACAACCTCTCACTCCCTCTCTACAACCTCTCTCTCTCTCCACAACCTCTCTCTCTCCACAACCTCTCTCTCTCCACAACCTCTCTCTCTCTCTCCACAACCTCTCTCTCCACAACCTCTCTCTCTCCACAACCTCTCTCTCTCTCTCCACAACCTCTCTCTCTCTCTCCACAACCTCTCTCCACAACCTCTCTCTCTCTCTCTCCACAACCTCTCTCTCTCTCTCTCCACAACCTCTCTCTCTCTCTCCACAACCTCTCTCTCTCTCTCCACAACCTCTCTCTCCACAACCTCTCTCTCCCTCTCCACAACCTCTCTCTCCACAATCTCTCTCTCCACAACCGCTCCCTCTCTCTCTACAACCTCTCTCTTCACAACCTCTGTCTCTCTCCACAACCTCTCTCTCTCTCTCTCCACAACCTCTCTCTCTCCACAACCTCTCTCTCCACAACCTCTCTCTCTCCACAACCGCTCCCTCTCTCTCCACAACCTCTCTCTCCACAACCGCTCCCTCTCTCTCTACAACCTCTCTCTTAAATTCAAGCTGCTTTATTGCTATGAAAAACATTGTCAATATTGCCAAAGAAACATTGTATACAGTATACATTATAATACAATCATGAATAATAATATAACGTGGTAGTAAATAAAAATACTAATAAATACACTAATAATAGAAATAACAGCAATAAAATGGTAACCGTCAATAGTAGAAATGTTATAAATATTAGGGACGATAAAAGTCTAAACATGGAAAATTAACATGCTACTATTATTACTAATATACTAAACAACAATTTTATTTGTAATATTTTATTTCACTTTTATTTAACCAGGTAGTGTAACGGCGTTCTTCGTTTGTCGAAAGAAAGTCGGACCGAAATGCAGCGTGTTGGTTACTCATGTTTTTAATGGAACAAATGACGATACACGAAATAACTTATAAATACAAAAAAAAAACAAATGGAACGTGAAAAACCTATACAGCCTGTCTGGTGAACACTAACACAGAGACAGAAACAATCACCCACGAAATACAAAGTGAAACCCAGGCTGTAGAAGAGGAAGGCTCTAGAAACGCTGAACAGGCGGGAGACTCCGACAGCGTAGGAGAGGGAGAAAGCGCTGGCTGCGCTGATCAGGCGAGGCGCACTGAAGGCCTGGTGCGTGGTACTGGAACTGGTGGTACTGGATCGAGGACACGCACAGGAAGCCTAGGAGGCCTAGTGCGTGAGGCTGGCACATTTTTCACCAGCCGACTAACACGCACCTCAGGACTAGTATGGAGCGCTGACCCAGGTGCCATTAAATCCCCGACACGCTCCGTCGGACGAATCTTATACCTAAAGCACCAAACTAGCAACTCCCTCATTACTCTCTCCTCCAATTTCCCCATTAACTCCTTCACAGTCTCTGCTTCGCTCACCTCCAACACCGGTTCTGGTCTCCTCCTTGGCTCCTCACGATAAACAGGGAGAGTTGGCTCAGGTCTGTCTCCTGACTCAGCCACTCTCCCTCTGAGCCCCCCCCCCAAGAAATTTTTGGGGCTGATTTTCTGGTTTCGCTCTGCGCCGCCGTGTCACTCTTTTCGACTCCATTCTCCTATAGCCCTCTTCGCACTGCTCCAGCGAATCCCAGGCGGGCTCCGGCACTCTCTCTGGGTCGACCGCCCACCTGTCTATTTCTTCCCACGTCGTATACTCCAAGCCTCTGCTGTCCATAACGTCCTCCCTTCACTGCTCCAGCTGCCTGTTAACTCGCTGCTCGGTCCGTGTGTGGTGGGTGATTCTGTAACGGCGTTCTTCGTTTGTCGAAAGAAAGTCGGACCGAAATGCAGCGTGTTGGTCACTCGTTTTTAATGGAACAAATGACGATACACGAAATAACTTATAAATACAAAAAAACAACAAATGGAACGTGAAAAACCTATACAGTCTGTCTGGTGAACACTAACACAGAGACAGGAACAATCACCCACGAAATACAAAGTGAAACCCAGGCTACCTAAATACGGTTCCCAATCAGAGACAACGAGAATCACCTGACTCTGATTGAGAACCGCCTCAGGCAGCCAAACCTATGCAACACACACCCCTAATCAGCCACAATCCCAATAACTAAAAAACCCCACAAAGAAATACAACAAACAATAAACCCATGTCACTCCCTGGCCTGACCAACTAATTGACTAAAACACAAAATACTAAGACCAAGGCGTGACAGGTAGGCTAGTTGAGAACAAATTCTCATTTGCAACTGCGACCTGGTCAAGATAAAGCAAAGCAGTGTGACACAGAGTTAAACATGGAATAAACAAGCGTACAGTCAATAACACAATGGAAAAAGTCTATATACAGTGTGTGCAAATGGCGTGAGGAGGTAAGGCAATAAATAGGCCATAGTAGCAAAGTAATTAAAATTTAGCAGATTAATACTGGAGTGATAGATGAGCAGATGATGATGAGCAGATGATGGTGTGTAAGTAGTGATACTGGTGTGCAAAAGAGCAGCAAAGTAAATAAAAACAATATGGGGATGAGGTAGGTAGATTGGTTGGGCTATTGACAGATGGACTATGTACAGCTGCAGCGATCGGTTAGCTGCTCAGATAGCTGATGTTTAAAGTTAGTGAGGGAAATATAAGTCTCCAGCCACAGCAATTTTTGCAATTTGTTCCAGTCACTGGCAGGAGAGAACTGGAAAGGCGGCCAAAGGAGGTGTTGGCTTTGGGGATGACCAGTGATATATACCTGCTGGAGTGCGTGCTACGGGTGGGTGTTGTTATCGTGACCAGTGAGCTGAGATAAGGCGGAGCTTTACCTTTAGACTTATAGATGACCTGGAGCCAGTGGGTCTGGCGACGAATATGTAGCAATGGCCAGCCGACTAGAGCTTATAGGTCACAGTAGTGGGTGGTATAAGGGCTTTGGTATCAAATCGGATGTCACTGTGATAGACTGCATCCAGTTTGCTGAGTAGAGTATTGGAAGCTATTTTGTAGATGACATCGCCGAAGTCAAGGATCGATAGTCAGTTTTACTAGGGTATGTGTGGCGGCGTGAGTGAAGGAGGCGTTGTTGCGAAATAGAAAGCTGATTTTATTTTGGATTGGAGATTATATGAGTCTGGAAGGAGAGTTTACAGTCTCGCCAGACACCTAGGTATTTGTAGTTGTCCACATATTCTAGGTCAGAACCGTCCAGGGTGGTGATGCTCGGGCGGACGGATGCGGGCAGGAAACGGTTGAAAAGCATGCATTTGGTTTTACTAGCGTTTAAGACCAGTTGGAGGCCACAGAAGGAGTGTCGTATGTCATTAAAGCTCGTTTGGTGGTTAGTTAACACAGTGTCCAAAGAAGGCCCAGATGTATACATAATGGTGTCATCTGCGTAGAGGTGGATCAGGGAATCACCCGCAGCATGAGCGACATCGTTGATATATACAGAGAAAAGAGTCGGCCCGAGAATTGAACCCTGTGGCACCCCCATAGAGACTGCCAGAGGTCCGGTCAACATGCCCTCAGAGTTCAGTGTGTCAAATCGATCTGAGAAGTAGTTGGTTAACCAAGCGAGGCAGTCATTTGAGAAACCAAGGCTATTGAGTCTGCCGATAAGAATATGGTGATTGACAGAGTCGAAAGCTTTAGCCAGGACGATGAAGGCGGCTGCACCGTACTGTCTTTTATGGCGGTTATGGTATCGTTTAGTACTTGTGTCTCTCTCTCTCTCTCTTTCTCTTTCTCTTTCTAGCTCTCTCCTGTCATTTTTTTTCTCTGTCTCTAACCATCACTCTGTGTATGGATGAGGTGCGGCTTTGTTTGGCCTTGTAGGAGAAATGAATGGGTCTTGGATACGTAGTAAACACACACACACACACACACACACACACACACACACACACACACACACACACACACACACACACACACACACAGGGAACACACACTCAGACTCTACGTGACTGCACACTCTGTCTGTCTCCATGGAGCACTCACTGAGGCACTGTCATGGAATACTGATGGAGCAACTCAGAGAGAGGAGGAGAGATAAAGGGAGGAAGATAAAGAGATGGAGGGTAGTAGATGGTGATTCTCTGCTACATGCTAAACTAATTACCCTCTCTGACACTACCTAAACCACTGCTCTCTAACTGTAAAACATCACTGATGAACCCCCACATCCGTGTGTGTGTGTGTGTGTTGCACTGGATGGACATGCTCTATAAACCTCTTCCTGGGGTCAAAGACCTCATAAATGCTTGAGAGAGAGTGTGAGTGTTTACATTTTGTCTATTGACTGAAGGGATAACTGAGTGTGTTTAATGCAATGTCTTCATGTACTGCACTGTGACGTACTGACTTTGAGAGAGATAAATCCTGAACAGGTAATCAAATGCTTACCTGGACTATTTGCATTGTGTACCCCCCCAACCCCTTTTTTCGCTGCTGCTACTGTCTGTTTATCTTATATGCACAGTCATTTTAACTATACATTAATGTACATACTACCTAAATGGCCTGACCAACCAGTGCTCCCACACATTGGCTAACCGGGCTGTCTGCATTGTGTCCCACCACCAACCAACCCCTCTTTTATGCTTCTGCTACTCTCTGTTCATCATATATGCATAGTCACTTTAACGATACCTACATGTACATACAACCTCAATCAGCCTGACCAACCAGTGCCTGTATGTAGCCTCGCTACTGTATGTAGCCTCGCTACTGTATGTAGCCTCGCTACTGTATGTAGCCTCACTACTGTATATAGCCTCGCTACTGTATGTAGCCTCACTACTGTATATAGCCTCGCTACTGTATGTAGCCTCGCTACTGTATGTAGCCTCACGACTGTATATAGCCTCGCTACTGTATATAGCCTTGCTACTCTATATAGCCTTGCTACTGTATATAGCCTCGCTACTGTATATAGCCACGCTACTGTATATAGCCTCGCTACTGTATATAGCCTCGCTACTGTATATAGCCTCGCTACTGTATATAGCCTCTCTACTGTATAGAGCCTCGCTACTCTATATAGCCTCGCTACTCTATATAGCCTCGCTACTGTATATAGCCTCGCTACTGTATATAGCCTCTCTACTGTATATAGCCTCTCTACTGTATAGAGCCTCGCTACTCTATATAGCCTCGCTACTGTATATAGCCTCGCTACTGTATATAGCCTCGCTACTGTATATAGCCTCTCTACTGTATAGAGCCTCGCTACTCTATATAGTCTCGCTACTCTATATAGCCTCTCTACTGTATATAGCCACACTACTGTATATAGCCTCTCTACTGTATAGAGCCTCGCTACTCTATATACCCTCGCTACTGTATATAGCCTCTCTACTGTATATAGCCTCTCTACTGTATATAGCCTCTCTACTGTATATAGCCTCGCTACTGTATATAGCCTCGCTACTGTATATAGCCTTGCTACTCTATATAGCCTCGCTACTGTATATAGCCTCGCTACTGTATATAGCCTCGCTACTGTATATAGCCACGCTACTGTATATAGCCTCGCTACTGTATATAGCCTCGCTACTGTATATAGCCTCTCTACTGTATAGAGCCTGAACTCTATATAGCCTCGCTACAAACATATAGCCTCGCTTGAAATAGCAAACTGTATATAGCCTCTCTACTGATATAGCCTCTCTACTGTATAGAGCCTCGCTATATATAGCCTCGCACTGTATATAGCCTCGCTACTGTATATAGCCTCGCTACTGTATATAGCCTCTCTACTGTATAGAGCCTCTGTCAATCAATAGTCTTTTATAGCCTCTCTACTGTATATAGCCACACTACTGAAAACACTGTATAGAGCCTCGCTCTTCTATATAGCCTCTCTACTGTATATAGCCTCTCTACTGTATATAGCCTCTCTACTGTATATAGCCTCTCTAATATAGCCCGCTCATCCTCGCTACTGTATAGAGCCATGCGCCTCTATATAGCCTCGCTACTGTATATAGCCTTGTCTGAGCCTGCTACTCTATATAGCCTCGCTACTGTATATAGCCTCTCTACTATATATAGCCTCGCTACTGTATATAGCCTCTCTACTGTATAGAGCCTCGCTACTTTTTATTTTTCACTGTCTTTTTACTGTTGTTTTTATTTCTTTACCTTCCTATTGTTTACCTTTGATACATTTAACTTGATTTGATTTGAATCACACAGACCCACAAACAAACAATTTGAAAACAAATCAAACTTTGATGAACTCCCATATCTGTTAGACGACATACTGCAAGCACAGCAGCAGGTGAGAGAGAGGCTAAGCTGTAGTGTGGGTCTAGGTCTGTCAATCAAACTGCTTTTACACACGCTCATCATTCCCATCTGAAAACACTGCTGCTCTTTCTTGTTGTTTTGGCAGCCGCTCCAACCTCACATAATGTAGAACAAAGAGGTCCTCATCCCAGACACTGGGCACCATGCTGCCTTTATTTCTCTCTCGGCTGCTTGTCTGGTGTGTGTGTGTGTGCAACTGGATCTCAGGCTGAGCAGGCTGGGTGTATTACCTGTTGGAGATCTCCTCCTCCTCTTGTCCCCTACCACTGTCCTCCTTGCCCCCCCCCCCCCCCCAGGGAGAGGTAGAGAGGGAGGAAGGGGAGATGGGAACAGAGGGAGAGAGAACACTGAAAGGGTCGAAAGAGAAGAAGAGGGAAGTGAGGGATGAGGTAATTAATGTAACTTGGAGGGGGTCAGGGATAGTGTGTTGGAACTTGGAGGGGGTTAGGGGTAGTGTGTTGGAACTTGGAGGGGGTCAGAGGTAGTGTGTTGGAACTTGGAGGGGGTCAGAGGTAGTGTGTTGGAACTTGGAGGGGGTCAGAGGTAATGTGTTGGAACTTGGAGGGGGTTAGGGGTAGTGTGTTGGAACTCGGAGGGGGTCAGAGGTAGTGTGTTGGAACTCGGAGGGGGTTAGAGGTAGTGTGTTGGAACTTGGAGGGGGTCAGAGTAGTGTGTTGGAACTTGGAGGGGGTTAGAGGTAGTGTGTTGGAACTTGGAGGGGGTCAGAGTAGTGTGTTGGAACTCGGAGGGGGTCAGAGGTAGTGTGTTGGAACTTGAAGGGTGTCAGGGATGGTGTGTTGGAAATTGGAGGGGGTCAGAGGTAGTGTGTTGGAACTCGGAGGGGGTCAGATGTAGTGTGTTGGAACTCGGAGGGGGTCAGAGGTAGTGTGTTGGAACTCGGAGGGGGTCAGTCGTAGTGTGTTGGAACTCGGAGGGGGTCAGTCGTAGTGTGTTGGAACTTGGAGGGGGTCAGAGTAGTGTGTTGGAACTCGGAGGGGGTCAGAGGTAGTGTGTTGGAACTTGGAGGGGGTCAGAGGTAGTGTGTTGGAACTTGGAGGGGGTCAGAGTAGTGTGTTGGAACTTGAAGGGAGTCAGATGTAGTGTGTTGTGTTACCGGTCATGTCAGTCGCAACTGAACGTCTTTTGTTTAAAAGTCTGTCTGTCAATGTGGGAAGGCAGTGTTCATTTTACTCTGCAATACAATTGTCTGTATAGGACCAGGGTAACACCTCAACCCCTTCCTTCCCTCACACACTCTGTCCCTCAACTGACGCAGGTTCATGTCTATTACCAGGAGTCTTGTCCTGGAGGCAGAACTGGTTGATTTCTGCTAGATGGGCCAGCTGCAATGTCAAATTTGGCTGTATTGTAAAAAGGTATGAAAACAAAAATGTGATTTTTGGTTTTAATTTAAGGTTTGTACTAGACATTAGGGTTAGCAGTGTGGTTAGGGTTCAAATCAGATTTTATGACCTTGTGGCTATGCCAGCTAGTGACCACGCTGACCTGATCATTTGTTTGTGTGTCCTGCCTCCGTTGTGGTTCTGATTTAAAGATGTAGGCTATTAATCAGGTTCAGGACCCTGAGGGCTTCTTCCAGAACATCGTGTGTGTGTGTGTGTGTGTGTGTGTGTGTGTGTGTGTGTGTGTGTGTGTGTGTGTGTTTTGGCATGACGGGTTGCTTTGTGGGCCTGTGGTCTTTGTGTGTGTCATGTGCCACGTTCCTTCTCTGAGTACTTGCAAGACACACACACACACATGCAGGTCAGTCTCAGCAGCACATGTGCTGTATTGATACAGGGCTGGTAACAGGGGTGTGGTTAGAGAGGTTTGGGAGCCCTCAGATATACATACGGTTTAAACAATGTAGCAGCCAGCCCATTGAGAACATACAGTATGAACCCTCTGTACACCGCTTGTTAAACCTCATGTCTGGACATGCTTCGTACTATACTCAGAAGGCATAGTTTAGCCACAGTCTCAAGCCTGGAATATACTGACATTTGAAATAACAGACAGTACGTAAACATTTCAGAAACGCCACCAAGCAGAAATGTGTGATGTTAAAGTAAGCTAACGTTGTAATATCTGACATTCCAGGTCCATTTTGCTGCTAACGTGCTTCAGGGGTCTCCAATAACCTTTTAAAACGGTCTGCATTTCATAACGTCATTAGACTGATTTGCGGTGGGCTTTATAAGACATTGTTATGTATGCAGGAACAGAAGATAACATTTTCAAATGTACACCTTTCTGTATTATAGTCTTGTGTTCCACCCCTGGACAGTATGCATTATGGAAGGTTCTACTGCCTTCTCAGTAGCTTCTTTGTCATTTCTGACCCTTCAACCCGAGCTCCAGGTTTTGAGGTTAATGGGAGTGGTGGCTGTGTACACGTACCTGTGAGTGTCAGAAGTCCTCATAAGAATCGTAAACCAACTACAAGTCAGAGAAGTGAGGACATTTTGCTGTTTTAGGCTTAGTGGTAGGGTTACTGTTGGAATTAGGGTTATGGTTAGGGTTACTGTTGGAAATAGGGTTATGGTTAGGGTTACTGTTGGAAATAGGGTTATGGTTAGGGTTACTGTTGGAAATAGGGTTATGGTTAGGGTTACTGTTGGAAATAGGTTTATGGTTAGGGTTATGGTTAGGGTTACTGTTGGAATTAGGGTTATGGTTAGGGTTACTGTTGGAATTAGGGTTATGGTTAGGGTTACTGTTGGAAATAGGGTTATTATGGTTAGGGTTACTGTTGGAAATTAGGTTTATGGTTAGGGTTATGGTTAGGGTTACTGTTGGAAATTTAGGTTAGGGTTATGGTTAGGGTTACTGTTGGAATTAGGGTTATGGTTAGGGTTACTGTTGGAAATAGGGTTATGGTTAGGGTTACTGTTGGAATTAGGGTTATGGTTAGGGTTACTGTTGGAAATAGGGTTATGGTTAGGGTTACTGTTGGAATTAGGGTTATTATGGTTAGGGTTACTGTTGGAATTAGGGTTATGGTTAGGGTTACTGTTGGAATTAGGGTTATGGTTAGGGTTACTGTTGGAATTAGGGTTATGGTTACTGTTATGGTTAGGGTTACTGTTGGAAATAGGGTTATGGTTAGGGTTACTGTTGGAATTAGGGTTATGGTTAGGGTTATGGTTAGGGTTACTGTTGGAATTAGGGTTATGGTTAGGGTTACTGTTGGAATTAGGGTTATGGTTAGGGTTACTGTTGGAAATAGGGTTATGGTTAGGGTTACTGTTGGAAATAGGTTTATGGTTAGGGTTACTGTTGGAAATAGGGTTATGGTTAGGGTTACTGTTGGAATTAGGGTTATGGTTAGGGTTACTGTTGGAATTAGGGTTATGGTTAGGGTTACTGTTGGAAATAGGGTTATGGTTAGGGTTACTGTTGGAAATAGGGTTATGGTTAGGGTTACTGTTGGAAATAGGGTTATGGTTAGGGTTACTGTTGGAAATAGGGTTATGGTTAGGGTTACTGTTGTTAGGGTTATGGTTAGGGTTACTGTTGGAATTAGGGTTATGGTTAGGGTTATGGTTAGGGTTACTGTTGGAATTAGGGTTATGGTTAGGGTTACTGTTGGAAATAGGGTTATGGTTAGGGTTACTGTTGGAATTAGGGTTATGGTTAGTTAGGTTACTGTTGGAAATAGGGTTATGGTTAGGGTTACTGTTGGAATTAGGGTTATGGTTAGGGTTGGAAATAGGGTTATGGTTAGGGTTACTGTTGGAATTAGGGTTATGGTTAGGGTTACTGTTGGAAATAGGGTTATGGTTAGGGTTACTGTTGGAAATAGGGTTATGGTTAGGGTTACTGTTGGAATTAGGGTTATGGTTAGGGTTATGGTTAGGGTTACTGTTCGAATTAGGGTTATGGTTAGGGTTACTGTTGGAAATAGGGTTATGGTTAGGGTTACTGTTGGAATTAGGGTTATGGTTAGGGTTACTGTTGGAATTAGGGTTATGGTTAGGGTTACTGTTGGAATTAGGGTTATGGTTAGGGTACTGTTGGAAATTTATGGTTAGGGTTACTGTTGGAAATAGGGTTATGGTTAGGGTTACTGTTGGGTTATGTTGTTAGGGTTATGGTTAGGGTTACTGTTGGAAATAGGGTTATGGTTAGGGTTACTGTTGGAATTAGGGTTATGGTTATGGTTACTGGGAAATTATGGTTAGGGTTACTGGGAAATAGGGTTATGGTTAGGGTTACTGTTGGAAATAGGGTTATGGTTAGGGTTACTGTTGGAAATAGGGTTATGGTTAGGGTTACTGTTGGAAATAGGGTTATGGTTAGGGTTACTGTTGGAATTAGGGTTATGGTTAGGGTTACTGTTGGAATTAGGGTTATGGTTAGGGTTACTGTTGGAAATAGGGTTATGGTTAGGGTTACTGTTGGAACTGTAGGGTTATGGTTAGGGTTACTGTTGGAAATTTAGGGTTATGGTTATGGTTAGTTACTGTTGGAAATAGGGTTATGGTTAGGGTTACTGTTGGAATTAGGGTTATGGTTAGGGTTACTGTTGGAAATAGGGTTATGGTTAGGGTTACTGTTGGAAATAGGGTTATGGTTAGGGTTACTGTTGGAATTAGGGTTATGGTTAGGGTTACTGTTGGAAATAGGGTTATGGTTAGGGTTACTGTTGGAAATAGGGTTATGGTTAGGGTTACTGTTGGAAATAGGGTTATGGTTAGGGTTACTGTTGGAAATAGGGTTATGGTTAGGGTTACTGTTGGAATTAGGGTTATGGTTAGGGTTACTGTTGGAATTAGGGTTATGGTTAGGGTTACTGTTGGAAATAGGGTTATGGTTAGGGTTACTGTTGGAATTAGGGTTATGGTTAGGGTTACTGTTGAAATAGGGTTATGGTTAGGGTTACTGTTGGAAATAGGGTTATGGTTAGGGTTACTGTTGGAATTAGGGTTATGGTTAGGGTTACTGTTGGAATTAGGGTTATGGTTAGGGTTACTGTTGGAATTAGGGTTATGGTTAGGGTTACTGTTGGAAATAGGGTTATGGTTAGGGTTATGGTTAGGGTTACTGTTGGAAATAGGGTTTTGGTTAGGGTTACTGTTGGAATTAGGGTTATGGTTAGGGTTACTGTTGGAAATAGGGTTATGGTTAGGGTTACTGTTGGAATTAGGGTTATGGTTAGGGTTACTGTTGGAATTAGGGTTATGGTTAGGGTTACTGTTGGAAATAGGGTTATGGTTAGGGTTACTGTTGGAAATTGGGTTATGGTTAGGGTTACTGTTGGAATTAGGGTTATGGTTAGGGTTACTGTTGGAATTAGGGTTATGGTTAGGGTTACTGTTGGAATTAGGGTTATGGTTAGGGTTATGGTTAGGGTTACTGTTGGAATTAGGGTTATGGTTAGGTTACTGTTGGAATTAGGGTTATGGTTAGGGTTACTGTTGGAAATAGGGTTATGGTTAGGGTTACTGTTGGAATTAGGGTTATGGTTAGGGTTACTGTTGGAATTAGGGTTATGGTTAGGGTTACTGTTGGAATTAGGGTTACTGTTGGAAATAGGGTTATGGTTAGGGTTACTGTTGGAAATTAGGGTTATGGTTAGGGTTACTGTTGGAATTAGGGTTATGGTTAGGGTTACTGTTGGAATTAGGGTTATGGTTAGGGTTACTGTTGGAATTAGGGTTATGGTTAGGGTTACTGTTGGAAATAGGGTTATGGTTAGGGTTACTGTTGGAATTAGGGTTATGGTTAGGGTTACTGTTGGAAATAGGGTTATGGTTAGGGTTACTGTTGGAATTAGGGTTATGGTTAGGGTTACTGTTGGAAATAGGGTTATGGTTAGGGTTATGGTTAGGGTTACTGTTGGAAATAGGGTTATGGTTAGGGTTACTGTTGGAATTAGGGTTATGGTTAGGGTTACTGTTGGAAATTGGGTTATGGTTAGGGTTACTGTTGGAAATAGGGTTATGGTTAGGGTTACTGTTGGAATTAGGGTTATGGTTAGGGTTACTGTTGGAAATAGGGTTATGGTTAGGGTTACTGTTGGAATTAGGGTTATGGTTAGGAAATAGGGTTATGGTTAGGGTTACTGTTGGAAATAGGGTTATGGTTAGGGTTACTGTTCGAATTAGGGTTATGGTTAGGGTTACTGTTGGAATTAGGGTTATGGTTAGGGTTACTGTTGGAATTAGGGTTATGGTTAGGGTTACTGTTGGAATTAGGGTTATGGTTAGGGTTACTGTTGGAATTAGGGTTATGGTTAGGGTTATGGTTAGGGTTACTGTTGGAAATAGGGTTATGGTTAGGCTTACTGTTGGAATTAGGGTTATGGTTAGGGTTATGGTTAGGGTTACTCTTGGAAATATGGTTATGGTTAGGGTTACTGTTGGAAATAGGGTTATGGTTAGGGTTACTGTTGGAAATAGGGTTATGGTTAGGGTTACTGTTGGAATTAGGGTTATGGTTAGGGTTACTGTTGGAATTAGGGTTATGGTTAGGGTTACTGTTGGAATTAGGGTTATGGTTAGGGTTACTGTTGGAAATAGGGTTATGGTTAGGGTTATGGTTAAATAGGGTTATGGTTAGGGTTACTGTTGGAATTAGGGTTATGGTTAGGGTTACTGTTGGAAATAGGGTTATGGTTAGGGTTACTGTTGGAATTAGGGTTATGGTTAGGGTTACTGTTGGAAATAGGGTTATGGTTAGGGTTATGGTTACTGTTGGAAATAGGGTTATGGTTAGGGTTACTGTTGGAATTAGGGTTATGGTTAGGGTTACTGTTGGAAATAGGGTTATGGTTAGGGTTACTGTTGGAATTAGGGTTATGGTTAGGGTTACTGTTGGAAATAGGGTTATGGTTAGGGTTACTGTTGGAAATAGGGTTATGGTTAGGGTTACTGTTGGAAATAGGGTTATGGTTAGGGTTATGGTTAATTAGGGTTATGGTTAGGAATTAGGGTTATGGTTAGGGTTACTGTTGGAATTAGGGTTATGGTTAGGGTTACTGTTGGAAATAGGGTTATGGTTAGGGTTACTGTTGGAAATAGGGTTATGGTTAGGGTTACTGTTGGAAATAGGGTTATGGTTAGGGTTATGGTTAGGGTTACTGTTGGAATTAATTAGGGTTATGGTTAGGGTTACTGTTGGAATTAGGGTTATGGTTAGGGTTACTGTTGGAAATAGGGTTATGGTTAGGGTTACTGTTGGAAATAGGGTTATGGTTAGGGTTACTGTTGGAAATAGGGTTATGGTTAGGGTTACTGTTGGAATTAGGGTTATGGTTAGGGTTACTGTTGGAATTAGGGTTATGGTTAGGTTAGGGTTACTGTTGGAATTAGGGTTATGGTTAGGGTTACTGTTGGAATTAGGGTTATGGTTAGGGTTACTGTTGGAAATAGGGTTATGGTTAGGGTTATGGTTAGGGTTACTGTTGGAAATAGGGTTATGGTTAGGGTTACTGTTGGAATTAGGGTTATGGTTAGGGTTACTGTTGGAAATAGGGTTATGGTTAGGGTTACTGTTGGAATTAGGGTTATGGTTAGGGTTACTGTTGGAATTAGGGTTATGGTTAGGGTTACTGTTGGAATTAGGGTTATGGTTAGGGTTACTGTTGGAAATAGGGTTATGGTTAGGGTTACTGTTGGAATTAGGGTTATGGTTAGGGTTACTGTTGGAAAGGGTAGGGTTATGGTTAGGGTTACTGTTGGAAATAGGGTTATGGTTAGGTTACTGTTGGAATTAGGGTTAGGGTTACTGTTGGAAATAGGGTTATTAGGGTTATGGTTAGGGTTACTGTTGGAAATAGGGTTATGGTTAGGGTTACTGTTGGAATTAGGGTTATGGTTAGGGTTATGGTTAGGGTTACTGTTGGAAATAGGGTTATGGTTAGGGTTACTGTTGGAAATAGGGTTATGGTTAGGTTAGTTACTGTTGGAAATAGGGTTATGGTTAGGGTTACTGTTGGAATTAGGGTTATGGTTAGGGTTACTGTTGGAATTAGGGTTATGGTTAGGGTTACTGTTGGAAATAGGGTTATGGTTAGGGTTACTGTTGGAATTAGGGTTATGGTTAGGGTTACTGTTGGAATTAGGGTTATGGTTAGGGTTACTGTTGGAATTAGGGTTATGGTTAGGGTTACTGTTGGAATTAGGGTTATGGTTAGGGTTACTGTTGGTTAGGGTTATGGTTAGGGTTACTGTTGGAATTAGGGTTATGGTTAGGGTTACTGTTGGAATTAGGGTTATGGTTAGGGTTACTGTTGGAATTAGGGTTATGGTTAGGGTTACTGTTGGAATTAGGGTTATGGTTAGGGTTACTGTTGGAATTAGGGTTATGGTTAGGGTTACTGTTGGAATTAGGGTTATGGTTAGGGTTACTGTTGGAATTAGGGTTATGGTTAGGGTTACTGTTGGAATTAGGGTTATGGTTAGGGTTACTGTTGGAATTAGGGTTATGGTTAGGGTTACTGTTGGAATTAGGGTTATGGTTAGGGTTACTGTTGGAATTAGGGTTATGGTTAGGGTTACTGTTGGAATTAGGGTTATGGTTAGGGTTACTGTTGGAATTAGGGTTATGGTTAGGGTTACTGTTGGAATTAGGGTTATGGTTAGGGTTACTGTTGGAAATAGGGTTATGGTTAGGGTTATGGTTAGGGTTACTGTTGGAAATAGGGTTTTGGTTAGGGTTACTGTTGGAATTAGGGTTATGGTTAGGGTTACTGTTGGAAATAGGGTTATGGTTAGGGTTACTGTTGGAATTAGGGTTATGGTTAGGGTTACTGTTGGAAATAGGGTTAGGGTTAGGCTTACTGTTGGAAATAGGGTTATGGTTAGGGTTACTGTTGGAATTAGGGTTATGGTTAGGGTTACTGTTGGAATTAGGGTTATGGTTAGGGTTACTGTTGGAATTAGGGTTATGGTTAGGGTTACTGTTGGAATTAGGGTTATGGTTAGGGTTATGGTTAGGGTTACTGTTGGAAATAGGGTTATGGTTAGGTTACTGTTGGAATTAGGGTTATGGTTAGGGTTACTGTTGGAAATAGGGTTATGGTTAGGGTTACTGTTGGAATTAGGGTTATGGTTAGGGTTACTGTTGGAATTAGGGTTATGGTTAGGGTTATGGTTAGGGTTACTGTTGGAAATAGGGTTATGGTTAGGGTTACTGTTGGAATTAGGGTTATGGTTAGGTTACTGTTGGAATTAGGGTTATGGTTAGGGTTACTGTTGGAATTAGGGTTATGGTTAGGGTTACTGTTGGAAATAGGGTTATGGTTAGGGTTACTGTTGGAAATAGGGTTATGGTTAGGTTACTGTTGGAATTAGGGTTATGGTTAGGGTTACTGTTGGAAATAGGGTTATGGTTAGGGTTACTGTTGGAATTAGGGTTATGGTTAGGGTTACTGTTGGAAATAGGGTTAGGTTAGGGTTACTGTTGGAATTAGGGTTATGGTTAGGGTTACTGTTGGAAATAGGGTTATGGTTAGGGTTACTGTTGGAATTAGGGTTATGGTTAGGGTTACTGTTGGAAATAGGGTTATGGTTAGGGTTACTGTTGGAAATAGGGTTATGGTTAGGGTTACTGTTGGAATTAGGGTTATGGTTAGGGTTACTGTTGGAATTAGGGTTATGGTTAGGGTTACTGTTGGAATTAGGGTTATGGTTAGGGTTACTGTTGGAATTAGGGTTATGGTTAGGGTTACTGTTGGAATTAGGGTTATGGTTAGGGTTACTGTTGGAATTAGGGTTATGGTTAGGGTTACTGTTGGAAATAGGGTTATGGTTAGGGTTACTGTTGGAATTAGGGTTATGGTTAGGGTTACTGTTGGAATTAGGTGGAATTAGGGTTATGGTTAGGGTTACTGTTGGAATTAGGGTTATGGTTAGGGTTACTGTTGGAATTAGGGTTATGGTTAGGGTTACTGTTGGAATTAGGGTTATGGTTAGGGTTACTGTTGGAAATAGGGTTATGGTTAGGGTTACTGTTGGAATTAGGGTTATGGTTAGGGTTACTGTTGGAAATAGGGTTATGGTTAGGGTTACTGTTGGAATTAGGGTTATGGTTAGGCTTACTGTTGGAATTAGGGTTATGGTTAGGGTTACTGTTGGAATTAGGGTTATGGTTAGGGTTATGGTTAGGGTTACTGTTGGAATTAGGGTTATGGTTAGGGTTACTGTTGGAAATTAGGGTTATGGGAATTAGGGTTATGGTTAGGGTTACTGTTGGAATTAGGGTTATGGTTAGGGTTACTGTTGGAATTAGGGTTATGGTTAGGGTTACTGTTGGAATTAGGGTTATGGTTAGGGTTACTGTTGGAAATAATAGGGTTATGGTTAGGTTATGGTTAGGGTTACTGTTGGAAATAGGGTTATGGTTAGGGTTATGGTTAGGGTTACTGTTGGAATTAGGGTTATGGTTAGGGTTACTGTTGGAAATAGGGTTATGGTTAGGGTTACTGTTGGAATTAGGTTATGGTTAGGGTTACTGTTGGAAATAGGGTTATGGTTAGGGTTATGGTTAGGGTTACTGTTGGAAATAGGGTTATGGTTAGGGTTATGGTTAGGGTTACTGTTGGAATTAGGGTTATGGTTAGGATTACTGTTGGAATTAGGGTTATGGTTAGGCTTACTGTTGGAATTAGGGTTATGGTTAGGGTTACTGTTGGAAATTTAGGGTTATGGTTAGGCTTACTGTTGGAATTAGGTTTGAATGGTTAATTAAAGGATTACTGTTGGAATATAGGGGGGTGGATAGGGGGTTAGGGGGATGGGGAAGGGGCACTGTTGGGGGGATAGGGGATGGTTAGGGGGACTGTTGGAATTAGGGTTATGGTTAGGGGATACTGTTGGAATTAGGGTTATGGTTAGGGATACTGTTGGAAATAGGGTTATGGTTAGGAGTTACTGTTGGAATTAGGATGATGGAGGGGAGGAGTTACTGTTGGAATTAGGGGAGGGTTAGGAGTTAATGGAGGAATTAGGGTTATGGTTAGGGTTACTGTCTGCCTGCTGAATGTTATGTTTAACATCAAATCACATCAAACTTTATTGAGACAGCATGTAATAAACAGTGCCCGTTGATTCAATAGCTATCCAGTTAAGTAGATGTATGGTCCATAATCACTATAAAGTCCCTGTGGCCCCTGTGGTCCCTGTGGCTGAGACGTGTGTGTCTTTATTTAATGGGTTATTTAATGAGGAACACATTACAGCTGTCATACATCCTACAGAGGCTCTGAGAGGGTTCAGAACATTACAGCTGTCATACATCCTACAGAGGCTCTGAGAGGGTTCAGAACATTACAGCTGTCATACATCCTACAGAGGCTCTGAGAGAGGTTCAGAACATTACAGCTGTCATACATCCTACAGAGGCTCTGAGAGGGTTCAGAACATTACAGCTGTCATACATCCTACAGAGGCTCTGAGAGGGTTCAGAACATTACAGCTGTCATACATCCTACAGAGGCTCTGAGAGGGTTCAGAACATTACAGCTGTCATACATCCTACAGAGGCTCTGAGAGGGTTCAGAGTAGTACTATATTGGTGGTAGTGGTAGGAGTAATTACTACTTGCAGTACACTCTTAGGAAAAACAGGGTTCCAAAAGGGTTCTTCGGCTGTCCCTATTTTGGTTCCAGGTAGAACCCTTTTTGGTTCCATGTAGAACCCTTTGTGGAAAGGGCTCTACCTGGACCCCAAAAGGGTTCTTCAAAGGTTTCTCCTATGGGGACAGCAAAAAAATCTAGAGCAGCATTTGTTCTGAGTGTATACATGTACTGGTAGTAGAGGTAATAGCACTAATAATACTGTACTTATATTGTGTATTAAAAACATTATTATCTGATCATACTATATATCAGATGGGTTTGAAGGAGGTGCTATTCTATGGAAGGAGTTATCCAGATCAGTTCTACTGTCCTTCACTCACTAGCAACCCCTAGGACCAGAGGAGCTGGTTTGTTTATGTGTGTGTGTCACAGAGGCTGATTGGTCACAGCTCATTCCAGCTCCCGTTACGTAGAGCGGTGTTAAGGAGGAAACTGTTTTAGCGTGTGTTCGTGTGGCCCTGGTTAGTGATGGTGATTGGGTCTATAAATAAAAAGTTCAGACAAAGACAAAGAGCCCTGTGTGTGTGTGTGTGTGTGTGTGTGTGTGTGTGTGTGTGTGTGTGTGTGTGTGTGTGTGTGTGTCACATAGCAGCACTGAAACAAACACATGTGAATTAGTGTCAGAGAGAGGTCCAGCTCGCAGCGTCTCCTAGCATCACTCTGTGTGTGTGTGTGAGCACATAGCCAGGTCAGTAAACATTCACATGGACTGGTTAGGCCATTACCTGGAACACCATTAGATCCTCATCCCTTATATGGGAGAGATGATAACATAACAAGGACGGGAAGAATAGAAATAGCGCCCATAGAACAGATCTGCCGCTTATCAGCTTTCAATACGAATGACAGAGCTTGAATTTTACCCCTTTTTCTCCCCAATTTCATGGTATCCAATTGTTTAGTAGCTACTATCTTGTCTCATCGCTACAACTCTCGCTACAACTCCCTTACGGGCTCGGGAGAGACGAAGGTTGAAAGTCATGCGTCCTCCGATACAAAACCCAACCGAGCCGCACTGCTTCTTAACACAGCAACATCCAACCCGGAAGCCAGCCGCACCAATGTGTCGGAGGAATCACCGTGCACCTGTCAACCTTGGTTAGCGTGCACTGCACCCGGCCCGTCACAGGAGTGCACGCGATGAGACAAGGACATCCCTACCGACCAAGCCCTCCCAAACCCGGATGACGCTGGGCCAATTGTGCGTCGCCCCATGGACCTCCCGGTCGCGCCGGTTGTGACAGAGCCTGGGCGCAAACCCAGAGACTCTGATGGCACAGCTGGCGCTGCAGTACAGCGCCCTTAACCACTGCGCCACCCGGGAGGCCCATGACTCGCATTTCTATGTGAATTTGGTCAGGTCACCCACAAAGCTAAATAAGTAACTTCTGTTTACATGTGGACTAAAACCCCTGTACCTGATATAATGTATACCATTTAACAAACAGGTTTATCCAAAGTGACTTACAGTCATGAATACATTTTCATATGGGTGGCCCCAACGGGAATCAAACCCACTAGTTCTGACATTTCAAGACTATGACACATTGACGTGTGTGTGTCTCGGCTCCTACCCTGGTGATAGACATATAGGAGCTCTCTGCCTATTGAGTCATGGTGGGAGGTTTGCTAGAGAATAATGCTGCCTTCAGACTCCAGGCTTTATACAGGTATAGCAGAGTGGAGAATAATGCGGCCTTCAGACTCCAGGCTTTATACAGGTATAGCAGAGTGGAGAATAATGCTGCCTTCAGACTCCAGGCTTTATACAGATAGCTGGAGAATAATGCTGCCTTCAGACTTTTTATACAGGTATAGCAGAGTGGAGAATAATGCTGCCTTCAGACTCCAGGCTTTATACAGGTATAGCAGAGTGGAGAATAATGCTGCCTTCAGACTCCAGGCTTTATACAGGTATAGCAGAGTGGAGAATAATGCTGCCAGGTATAGCAGAGTGGAGAATAATGCTGTCTTCAGACTCCAGGCTTTATACAGACTGCCAGACTCCAGGCTTTATACAGGTATAGCAGAGTGGAGAATAATGCTGCCTTCAGACTCCAGGCTTTATACAGGTATAGCAGAGTGGAGAATAATGCTGCCTTCAGACTCCAGGCTTTATACAGGTATAGCAGAGTGGAGAATAATGCTGCCTTCAGACTCCAGGCTTTATACAGGTATAGCAGAGTGGAGAATAATGCTGTCTTCAGACTCCAGACTCTGTCTCTCTCTCTTTCTGTGTGTCTCTCTCCGTGTGTCTCTCTCTGTGTCTCTCTCTCTCTGTCTACCCCAACCCTGTTCTCTCTCCTCTGTCAATTCAATTCAAGGGCTTTATTGGCATGGGAAACATGTGTTAACATTGCTAAAGCAAGTGAGGTAGATAATATATAAAGTGAATATATAAAGTGAAATAAACACTAAAAATTAACAGTACACATTACACATACAGAAGTTTCAAAACAATAAAGACATTACAAATGTCATATTATATATATACAGTGTTTTAACAATGTACAAATGGTTAAAGGACACAAGATAAAATAAATAAGCATAAATATGGGTTGTATGTATTTACAATGGTGTTTGTTCTTCACTGGTTGCCCTTTTCTCGTGGCAACAGGTCACAAATATTGCTGCTGTGATGGCACACTGTGGAATTTCACCCAGTAGATATGGGAGTTTATCAAAGTTGGATTTGTTTTCGAATTCTTGTGGATCTGTGTAATCTGAGGGAAATATGTCTCTCTAATATGGTCATACATTGGGCAGGAGGTTAGGAAGTGCAGCTCAGTTTCCACCTCATTTTGTGGGCAGTGAGCACAGAGCCTGTCTTCTCTTGCGAGCCAGGTCTGCCTACGGCGGCCTTTCTCAATAGCAAGGCTATGCTCACTGAGTCTGTACATAGTCAAAGCTTTCCTTAATTTTGGGTCAGTCACAGTGGTCAGGTATTCTGCCGCTGTGTACTCTCTGTTCAGGGCCAAATAGCATTCTAGTTTGCTCTGTTTTTTTTGTTAATTCTTTCCAATGTGTCAAGTAATTATCTTTTTGTTTCTCATGATTTGGTTGGGTCTAATTGTGCTGCTGTCCTGGGGCTCTGTAGGGTGTGTTTGTGTTTGTGAACAGAGCATCAGGACCAGCTTGCTTAGGGGACTCTTCTCTAGATTCATCTCTCTGTAGGTGATGGCTTTGTTATGGAAGGTTTGGGAATCGCTTCCTTTTAGGTGGTTATAGAATTTAACAGCTCTTTTCTGGATTTTGATAATTAGTGGGTATCGGCCTAATTCTGCTCTGCATGCATTATTTGGTGTTCTACGTTGTACACAGAGGATATTTTTGCAGAATTCTGCGTGCAGAGTCTCAATTTGGTGTTTGTCCCATTTTGTGAAGTCTTGGTTGGTGAGCGGACCCCAGACCTCACAACCATAAAGGGCAATGGGCTCTATGACTGATTCAAGTATTTTTAGCCAAATCCTAATTGGTATGTTGAAATTTATGTTCCTTTTGATGGCATAGAATGCCCTTCTTGCCTTGTCTCTCAGATCGTTCACAGCTTTGTGGAAGTTACCTGTGGCACTGATGTTTAGGCCAAGGTATGTATAGTTTTTTGTGTGCTCTAGGGCAACAGTGTCTAAATGGAATTTGTATTTGTGGTCCTGGTGACTGGACCTTTTTTGGAACACCATTATTTTGGTCTTACTGAGATTTACTGTCAGAGCCCAGGTCTGACAGAATCTGTGCATAAGATCTAGGTGCTGCTGTAGGCCCTCCTTGGTTGGTGACAGAAGTACCAGATCATCAGCAAACAGCAGACATTTGACTTCGGATTCTAGTAGGGTGAGGCCGGGTGCTGCAGACTTTTCTAGTGCCCGCGCCAGTTCGTTGATATATATGTTGAAGAGGGTGGGGCTTAAGCTGCATCCCTGTCTAACCCCACGACCCTGTGTGAAGAAATTTGTGAGTTTTTTGCCAATTTTAACCGCACACTTGTTGTTTGTGTACATGGATTTTATGATGTCGTATGTTTTACCCCCAACACCACTTTCCATCAGTTTGTATAGCAGACCCTCATGCCAAATTGAGTCAAAGGCTTTTTTGAAAACAACAAAGCATGAGAAGACTTTGCCTTTGTTTTGGTTTGTTTGGTTGTCAATTAGGGTGTGCAGGGTGAATACATGGTCTGTTGTACGGTAATTTGGTAAAAAGCCAATTTGACATTTGCTCAGTACATTGTTTTCATTGAGGAAGTGTACGAGTCTGCTGTTAATGATAATGCAGAGGATTTTCCCAAGGTTACTGTTGACGCATATTCCACGGTAGTTATTGGGGTCAAATTTGTCTCCATTTTTGTGGATTGGGGTGATCAGTCCTTGGTTCCAAATATTGGGGAAGATGCCAGAGCTAAGGATGATGTTAAAGAGTTTTAGTATAGCCAATTGGAATTTGTTGTCTGTATATTTGATCATTTCATTGAGGATACCATCAACACCACAGGCCTTTTTGGGTTGGAGGGTCTTTATTTTGTCCTGTAACTCATTCAATGTAATTGGAGAATCCAGTGGGTTCTGGTAGTCTTTAATAGTTGATTCTAAGATCTGTATTTGATCATGTATATGTTTTTGCTCTTTATTCTTTGTTATACTATCAATTCAATTCAATTCAAGGGGCTTTATTGGCATGGGAAACATGTGTTAACATTGCCAAAGCAAGTAAGGTATATAATATATAAAGTGAAATAAACAATAAAAAATAACAGTAGACATCACACATACAGAAGTTTCAAAACAATAAAGACATTACAAATGTCATATTATATATATATATATATATATACAGTGTTTTTACAATGTGCAAATGGTAAAGGACACAAGATAAAATAAATAAGCATAGATATGTGTTGTATTTACAATGGTGCGTGTTCTTCACTGGTTGCCCTTTTCTCGTGGCAACAGGTCACAAATCTTGCTGCTCTGATGGCACACTGTGGAATTTCACCCAGTAGATATGGGAGTTTTTCAAAATTGGATTTGTTTTCGAATTCTTTGTGGATCTGTGTAATCTGAGGAAATATGTCTCTCTAATATGGTCATACATTGGGCAGGAGGTTAGGAAGTGCAGCTCAGTTTCCACCTCATTTTGTGGGCAGTGAGCACATAGCCTGTCTTCTCTTGAGAGCCATGTCTGCCTACGTCGGCCTTTCTCAATAGCAAGGCTATGCTCGCTGAGTCTGTACATAGTCAAAGCTTTCCTTAATTTTGGGTCAGTCACAGTGGTCAGGTATTCTGCCGCTGTGTACTCTCTGTGTAGGGCCAAATAGCATTCTAGTTTGCTCTGTTTTTTTGTTAATTCTTTCCAGTGTGTCAAGTAATTATCTTTTTGTTTTCTCATGATTTGGTTGGGTCTAATTGTGCTGCTGTCATGGGGCTCTGTAGGGTGTGTTTGTGAACAGAGCCCCAGGACCAGCTTGCTTAGGGACTCTTCTCCCTTCATCTCTCTGTAGGTGATGGCTTTGTTGTGGAAGGTTTGGGAATCGCTTCCTTTTAGGTGGTTATAGAATTTAACTGCTCTTTTCTGGATTTTGATAATTAGTGGGTATCGGCCTAATTCTGCTCTGCATGCATTATTTGGTGTTCTACGTTGTACACTGAGGATATTTTTGCAGAATTCTGCTGAAGAGTCTCAATTTGGTGTTTGTCCCATTTTGTGAAGTCTTGGTTGGTGAGCGGACCCCAGACCTCACAACCATAAAGGGCAATGGGCTCTATGACTGATTCAAGTATTTTTAGCCAAATCCTAATTGGTATGTTGAAATTTATGTTCCTTTTGATGGCATAGAATGCCCTTCTTGCCTTGTCTCTCAGATCGTTCACAGCTTTGTGGAAGTTACCTGTGGCGCTGATGTTTAGGCCAAGGTATGTATAGTTTTTTGTGTGCTCTAGGGCAACAGTGTCTAGATGGAATTTGTATTTGTGGTCCTGGTGACTGGACCTTTTTTGGAACACCATTATTTTGGTCTTACTGAGATTTACTGTCAGGGCCCAGGTCTGACAGAATCTGTGCATAAGATCTAGGTGCTGCTGTAGGCCCTCCTTGGTTGGTGACAGAAGCACCAGATCATCAGCAAACAGCAGACATTTGACTTCAGATTCTAGTAGGGTGAGGCCGGGTGCTGCAGACTTTTCTAGTGCCCGCGCCAGTTCGTTGATATATATGTTGAAGAGGGTGGGGCTTAAGCTGCATCCCTGTCTAACCCCACGACCCTGTGTGAAGAAATGTGTGTGTTTTTTGCCAATTTTAACCGCACACTTGTTGTTTGTGTACATGGATTTTATGATGTCGTATGTTTTACCCCCAACACCACTTTCCAACAGTTTGTATAGCAGACCCTCATGCCAAATTGAGTCGAAGGCTTTTTTGAAATCAACAAAGCATGAGAAGACTTTGCCTTTGTTTTGGTTTGTTTGGTTGTCAATTAGGGGTGTGCAGGGTGAATACATGGTCTGTTGTACGGTAATTTGGTAAAAAGCCAATTTGACATTTGCTCAGTACATTGTTTTCATTGAGGAAGTGTACGAGTCTGCTGTTAATGATAATGCAGAGGATTTTCCCAAGGTTACTGTTGACGCATATTCCACGGTAGTTATTGGGGTCAAATTTGTCTCCATTTTTGTGGATTGGGGTGATCAGTCCTTGGTTCCAAATATTGGGGAAGATGCCAGAGCTAAGGATGATGTTAAAGAGTTTTAGTATAGCCAATTGGAATTTGTTGTCTGTATATTTGATCATTTCATTGAGGATACCATCAACACCACAGGCCTTTTTGGGTTGGAGGGTTTTTATTTTGTCCTGTAACTCATTCAATGTTATTGGAGAATCCAGTGGGTTCTGGTAGTCTTTAATAGTTGATTCTAAGATCTGTATTTGATCATGTATATGTTTTTGCTCTTTATTCTTTGTTATAGAGCCAAAAAGATTGGAGAAGTGGTTTACCCATACATCTCCATTTTGGATAGATAATTCTTCGTGTTGTTGTTTGTTTAGTGTTTTCCAATTTTCCCAGAAGTGGTTAGAGTCTATGGATTCTTCAATTACATTGAGCTGATTTCTGACATGCTGTTCCTTCTTTTTCCGTAGTGTATTTCTGTATTGTTTTAGTGATTCACCATAGTGAAGGCGTAGACTCAGGTTTTCCGGGTCTCTATGTTTTTGGTTGGACAGGTTTCTCAATTTCTTTCTTAGAATTTTGCATTCTTCATCAAACCATTTGTCATTGTTGTTAATTTTCTTCGGTTTTCTATTTGAGATTTTTAGATTTGATAGGGAAGCTGAGAGGTCAAATATACTGTTAAGATTTTCTACTGCCAAGTTTACACCTTCACTATTGCAGTGGAACGTTTTACCCAGGAAATTGTCTAAAAGGGATTGAATTTGTTGTTGCCTAATTGTTTTTTGGTAGGTTTCCAAACTGCATTCCTTCCATCTATAGCATTTCTTAATGTTACTCAGTTCCTTTGGCTTTGATGCCTCATGATTGAGTATTGCTCTGTTTAGGTAGACTGTGATTTTGCTGTGGTCTGATAGGGGTGTCAGTGGGCTGACTGTGAACGCTCTGAGAGACTCTGGGTTGAGGTCAGTGATAAAGTAGTCTACAGTACTACTGCCAAGAGATGAGCTATAGGTGTACCTACCATAGGAGTCCCCTCGAAGCCTACCATTGACTATGTACATACCCAGCGTGCGACAGAGCTGCAGGAGTTGTGACCCGTTTTTGTTGGTTATGTTGTCATAGTTGTGCCTAGGGGGCATACGGGGAGGGGATGCTGTCACCTCCAGGCAGGTGTTTGTCCCCCTGTGTGCTGAGGGTGTCAGGTTCTTGTCCGGTTCTGGCATTTAGGTCACCACAGACTAGTACATGTCCCTGGGCCTGGAAATGGTTGATTTCCCCCTCCAGGATGGAGAAGCTGTCTTCATTAAAATATGGGGATTCTAGTGGGGGATATAGGTAGCAAACAGGAGGACATTTTTCTCTGTTAGGATAATTTCCTTTTGAATTTCTAGCCAAATGTAGAATGTTCCTGTTTTGATTAATTTAATGGAGTGAGTTAGGTCTGCTCTATACCAAATTAGCATACCCCCTGAGTCCCTTCCTGTTTCACACCTGGTAGTTTGGTGGATGGGACTACCAGCTCTCTGTAACCTAGAGGGCATCCAGTGGGTCTGTCTCCTCTATACCAGGTTTCTTGCAAGATGACAATGTCTGTATTACCGATTTCTTTGGTGAAGTCCGGGTTTCTGCTCTTCAGGCCAAAGGCAGATGACCTCAGGCCTTGGACTATCTCTGTCTCTCTCTGTCTCTCTCTGTCTCTCTCTGTCTCTCTCTCTCTCTCTCTCTCTCTCTCTCTGTGTCTCTGTCTCTCTGTCTCTCTCTGTCTCTCTCTGTCTACCCCAACCCTGTTCTCTCTCCTCTCTGTAGCTCTTATTTTTCCCCTTTTCTTCATTTATTTCTCTGTATCTGTAGTTTCAATCTCTCTCTGAACAACTTGGTTAATGAGTTCTGCCTTTGTCTGCTTGTTTGGTTTAGCAGAAGAAGAAAGACAAAGTCAGACAGGAGAAAGACCTTTTTGTTTGTTCAGTCGACTCTTAGAAGCTTTATCTCTCTGAACAGAGAGCTTCAGAGTGCTCAAATAGATACAAATCCAGTGTTCTCTGTGTGTGTGTGTTCTGTGTGAGTGTGTTAGTTTCTCCATTGTTAGTGTAATGTCCGCTACCATCAGAATCAACCACAGCCTATTTCAGATCCACAGTCCTCTGCATTGTGAAGATGCAGTGTTGTCAACCAGTGTAAATAACTTAACTAATCACCTTTCTCCTTCTCTTGCTCTCTATATTTCGTAGGATCCCTCCTTCTCCCTCCTCCTCCACGACAAGCTCCAGGTGCCCAACAGCTCGCGGCGGGCGTGGAACGAGCGTGACAGTCGCTGTGACGTGTGTTCCACTCATCTGACCCAGCTGAAACAGGAAGCAGTCCACATGGTGCTGACCTTGGACCAGTGGGACCTGTCCCCCAGCTCGCCCCCCACCCTGCCCAGCCGCAGTGGCCCTCCCCAGGGCCCTGCAGCACCACGGGACTGGGCCTACCTCCTCCCAGCCTCAGCAGCCTACCCCCATCCACACCCACACCACCCTACCATGCCTCCGTCCTCCTCTAGTGCATCATCCTCAAGCCCCAGCCACACTGCCTCCAACCCCTGCCAAGGTGCAGCATCTGTGGGGCAAACCTCTGCCCAGGCAGCCTCTTCAGCTCTAGCCCCAGCCCCCTCATCGCCAGCTCCATCCTCTGTGCATCAGGGAGGATACCCCCGCCATGGGTCCAAGCCCAGCTCCCTCGGGGTCGGCTTGGGGGTTGAGAGAAGGAACGTCTCTCCGGCACACAGCAGTAAAGCCAGCGGTGCTCAGCCGGCCCAGCCACCCCACAGCCCCAGTAATAACGGTTCTGGTAGCAGAGCGTTACTGAGCACGGCAGCCCTGCAGGCTCACCAGTACATGTCTCGCAGCAATGGAGGAGGAGTCACACTCTACCCCTACCAGGTGTGTGTGTGTGTGTGTGTGTGTGTGTGTGTGTGTGTGTGGTGTGGTGGGTGTGGTGTGTGTGTGATGATGATCTTTTTGAAGTGCAGGTAGATAGAATTGGGGGGAAAGGATCGAAATAAATGAAAGTGGATTTGTTTCCAAAAAGGCGTAACTGAAAAGAGGGTTGGCACAAAACAAAATGTGGAATTGTTATGTTCCGTGTCTGACTTTAGGGCCCATTTTCACAACGATTGACCTTGTTTTTCAAAATGTCTCCCCCAATTTGTTGACCAAAGGGAGAGGTGGAACTGAGCTTCTGTCCTCCCTTTTCCTCTGAAATCGAGTTGCAGTCTGTCCCGGGTGTCGAGTCACGTAGGGTTCATGAGATTGTTTGGCCCTGATGACGTATATTAGCCATGAGCAATGGGTCAGACAAAGTGTATGTATGTGAGTGGAGGCTGTCCTCAGCTGAGAGTGGTAACCGAAGGGAAGATGAGGACAACTCTTGGAACAAAGGCTTCTGGGTGAGGACTGTAAACTGTTATCGAAAGAGACAGGTGGTGGGAGGGTGGGGGGGGGGTTCTTAAAGTATGTACAAATTAGAGAGAGAGAGAGAGAGAGAGAGAGAGAGAGAGAGTTAGTGCCCTGTGTTCTGATTACATGTAATAATGAATATCCCTGTTCTCCCTCATCACCCTACCACCCCCTGTCCCTCACCTCACATTTTTCTCTCCCACCCCCTGTCCCTCACCTCACATCTCTCTCTCCCACCCCCTGTCCCTCACCTCACATCTCTCTCTCCCACCCCCTGTCCCTCACCTCACATCACCCTACCACCCCCTGTCCCTCACCTCACATCTCCCTCTCCCACCCCCTGTCCCTCACCTCACATCTCTCTCCCACCCCCTGTCCCTCACCTCCCTACATCTCATCTCTCCCTTCATCTCCCCTGTTCCCTCATCTCCCTACATCTCCCTACCCCTCATTTCCCTGTCCCTCACCTCCCATCTCCCTACCCCTCATCTCCCTCCCCTGTTCCCCTGTTCCCCTCATCTCCCTACCCCCTCACCTCCCCTGTTCCCCTCATCTCCCTACCGCCTCATCTCCCTGTTCCCCTCATCTCCCTACCGCCTCATCTCGCCTGTTCCCTTCATCTCCCCTGTTCCCCTCATCTCCCTACCGCCTCATCTCCCTGTTCCCCTCATCTCCCTGTTCCCCTCATCTCCCTGTTCCCCTCATCTCCCTGTTCCCCTCATCTCCCTGTTCCCCTCATCTCCCCTGTTCCCCTCATCTCCCTATTCCCCTCATCAATTCGCCTGTTCCCTTCATCTCCCCTGTTCCCCTCATCTCCCTACCGCCTCATCTCCCTGTTCCCCTCATCTCCCTACCGCCTCATCTCCCTGTTCCCCTCATCTCCCTACCGCCTCATCTCCCTGTTCCCCTCATCTCCCTGTTCCCCTCATCTCCCCTGTTCCCCTCATCTCCCTACCGCCTCATCTCCCTGTTCCCCTCATCTCCCTACCTCCTCATCTCGCCTGTTCCCTTCATCTCCCCTGTTCCCCTCATCTCCCCTGTTCCCCTCATCTCCCTACCGCCTCATCTCCCTGTTCCCCTCATCTCCCTGTTCCCCTCATCTCCCTGTTCCCCTCATCTCCCCTGTTCCCCTCATCTCCCTACCGCCTCATCTCCCCTGTTCCCCTCATCTCCCTGTTCCCCTGTTCATCTCCCTACCGCCTCATCTCCCTGTTCCCCTCATCTCCCTACCGCCTCATCTCCCTGTTCCCCTCATCTCCCCTGTTCCCCTCATCTCCCTGTTCCCCTCATCTCCCTACCGCCTCATCTCCCTGTTCCCCTCATCTCCCTACCGCCTCATCTCCCTGTTCCCCTCATCTCCCTACCGCCTCATCTCCCTGTTCCCCTCATCTCCCTACCTCCTCATCTCCCCTGTTCCCCTCATCTTCCTCACCCCACTCATCATCATCTTGTCTCTCCCTCACTCACCTTTCCCCTACACTCCTAACCCTTCTTCACCTCCCCTAAGCCTTTTTCTAACCCTTCTGTTGAATCATCCCTCACCCCCTGTCTGTGTCCTTCACTCCCTCCCTCCTTTTCTTTTCTCTCCTCTCTCCCTCCGTCCCCTCCCCCCTTTTCTCTCTCTCCGTCCCCTCCTTCCCTTTCTCTCCTCACTCCCTCCTTTTTTCCCCCTCCCTCCTTTTCTCTCCTCTCTACCTCCTTTTCTACCCCTCTGTCCCCTCCCTCCTTTTCTCTCCCTCCGTCCCCTCCCTCCTTTTCTCTCCTCTCTCCCTCCGTCCCCTCCCTCCTTTTCTCTCCTCTCTCCCTCCGTCCCCTTCCTCCTTTTCTCTCCCTCTGTCCCCTCCCTCCTTTTCTCTCCTCTCTCCCTCTGTCCCCTCCCTCCTTTTCTCTCCTCTCTCCCTCCATCCCCTCCCTCCTTTTCTCTCCTCTCTCCCTCCATCCCCTCCCTCCTTTTCTCTCCTCTCTCCCTCTGTCCCCTCCCTCCTTTTCTCTCCTCTCTCCCTCCATCCCCTCCCTCCTTTTCTCTCCTCTCTCCCTCCGTCCCCTCCCTCCTTTTCTCTCCTCTCTCCCTCCATCCCCTCCCTCCTTTTCTCTCCTCTCCCCCTCCGTCCCCTCCCTCCTTTTCTCTCCTCTCTCCCTCCATCCCCTCCCTCCTTTTCTCTCCTCTCTCCCTCCGTCCCCTCCCTCCTTTTCTCTCCCTCTGTCCCCTCCCTCCTTTTCTCTCCTCTCTCCCTCCGTCCCCTCCCTACTTTTCTCTCCCTCTGTCCCCTCCCTAATTTTCTCTCCTCTCTCCCTCCGTCCCCTCCCTCCTTTTCTCTCCTCTCTCCCTCCATCCCCTGTCCCAAGGTCACCTCTCTGAGGCCCGCTGGCACACAGCCCAGGGTGCTACTAGAAATACACTGTGTGTCTGTGGAATAAAGTCAGGAGGATATTATTATTATTATTTAAATGTAACCTTTATTTAACTAGGCAAGTCAGTTAAGAATAAATTCCTATTTTACAATGACGGCCTACCTTCCCCGGCCAAACCCTCCCCTAACTCAGACGACACTGGGCCAATTGTGTGCTGTCCTATGGGACTCCCGATCACGGCCGGTTGTGATACATCCCGGGATCGAACCAGGGTCTGTAGATGCAGTGCCTTTGTCCGCTGCGCCACTCAGGAGCTTTAAGATATACGAGTCCATTTGATTTCTTCCCTCCATTTTCCTTGTGCTGAGATGGCACGATGCCCATCAAAGAGCCATCAGTCAGCCATTGTCTTCACATTATGCCATAGTAGCATATAGCCTAGCCTGTAGCATAGCCCTGTGATACTAATAACATGCTTTAGCAGTGTAGAACAGCTGCACGCTAATCAAGAAGGGTTAGGCTCCCGCAAGCAGTCAAGTGCTGGCACCCGATCGAGTAGCCACACACACACACACACGTACACACATACACACATACACCTCCCAGTATGGTGTATGTGGCAGATGTCCTATATTTCTGTTTCTAAATCAGGTATTTTGGTCTGTGGATGATGCAAGTAGACTACTTCTACACTAATTAGCCAATCAATCAACCGTGTGTGTGTGTGTGTCCTGTGTAGCTCCTCTCTCCTCTTCCCTGCAGTAACATAGTGTGACATTAACACTCCTGTTTTACCATTAGAGCAGAGCGAGAACATGATGATAAATCACTGTGAATTCAGACAGGTCACACAGAACCTCCAGAGCTACACTACTGCTGGGGTGTGTGTGCACGTTGAAGGAGAGGGAGCTAGGGAGTTGAGGAGAAAGCAGAGTGAGGAGATGGAGAAGGAGAGGTTTGGGGGGGGAGAAAAGGAGAGAGAGAGCTTTATAAATGGTTCTCTATATTGGGATGACATTTAAAGAGTGCTGAGACAGCGATATGGCGTGAGCCTGCTGGCACAAAATGGCCGCTGAGCTTCATCCATCCAGGTAGGACAACATATTAGTTGTGGATACTGGATAGGACTTACAGCCCCATACAATCTAAAGCACCTATAGTCAAAAATACTATATGAATCACTAGATGAATCCAATGCATTAGTTTTATGAATATTCTTTATACTTAACAAACATTACTGAAAATGTGAAAATAAATTGTTAAGGTTAACTTGATCAACACGTTCAAGAGGAACAATCAGAGAGAGAGAGAGAGAGAGAGAGAGAGAGCGAGAGAGCTGTGCCAGTCGGGTAATATGGAGGTGACAGATGGAGGAGGATGGCACCAGGTCTCCCTCTGGCCTGACTGGCACTGTGTCACCAGTGGAAGGAAAACCTGTTCTTTTCTCTCCTTAAAGCAAACAAACAGATGTAGTTCCTCCAGTCCTATATTCTTACTACTGTTTCTGTCTGTTGTTGTTACAGTCACACAACATGTGTGACCATCTCTCGCCGATGTCCCCCTTTCTCTTTTGTGTTGTTATTGTTGTATAATGTGTGTGTGTATGTGTGTGTATGTGTGTGTGTGTGTGTGTGTGTGTGTGTGTGTGTGTGTGTGTGTGTGTGTGTGTGTGTGTGTGTGTAGATCTCGCAGATGATATCAGAGGGGTGTAGAGAGGGTCTGACGGAGGAGGCTCTGAATGACTACAATGCTGATCTCCCCGCCCCCTCACCCTCCCAGGTCCCTCCCACTTTGCAGGTTACCACGGCAACCCCAACCACCACCTCTGCCGCTGCATCGTTCTTCGCCAGGTAAGAACAACCAGATTTATACAACTTCACACCTTCATACAGTGTAGACACTCACACACTGACAAAGGCCTGCAGAGTCCTTCAGTCCTTCCCCTGCAATCTTCCCAAATGAGTCAACTGTGTGGAAAGAGGTGTGTGTGTGTGTGTGTGTGTGTGTGTGTGTGTGTGTGTGTGTGTGTGTGTGTGTGTGTGTGTGTGTGTGTGTGTGTGTGTGTGTGTGTGTGTGTGTGTGTGTGGCCTGTTAACCAGTTCTATATTCAGTAGACGTATAAGTTACAGTGCATTCGGAAAGTATTGACCATTTCCACATTTTTTCTACGTTACAGCCTTATCCTAAAGTTGATTTAAATAACTGTTTTGCCTCAATCTTACACACAATACCCCATAATGACAAAATGAAAACAGGATTTTAGAAATGTTTTAAAATGTATTAAAAATAAAAAACACAAGTATTTACATAAGTATTCAGACCCTTTGCTATGAGACTCGAAATTGATCTCCGGTGCATCTGGTTTCCATTGATCATCCTTGAGATGTTTCTACAACTTGATTGGTCCACCTGTGGTAAATTCAATTGGACATGATTTGGAAAGGCACACACCTGTCTCTGAGGTCCCACAGTTGACAGTGCATGTCAGAGCAAAAACCAAGCCATGAGGTCGGACAAATTGTCCGTAGAGCTCCGAGACAGGATTGTGTTGAGGCACAGATCTGGGGAATGGTACCAGCATTGAAAGTCCTCAAGAACACAGTGTCCTCCTTCATTCTTAATTGGAAGAAGTTTGGAACCACCAAGACTCTTCCTAGAGCTGGACTCCCGGCCAAACTGAGCAAACGCGGGAGAAGGGCCTTGGTCAGGGAGGTGACCAAGAATCCAATAGTCACTCTGACAGAGCTCCAGAGTTCCTCTGTGGAGATGGGAGAACCTTTCAGAAGGACAACCATCTCTACAGCACTCTACCAAAAGCCACTCCTCAGTAAAAGGCACATGACAGCCCACTTAGAGTTTGCCAAAAAGGCACCTAAAGGACTCTCAGACCATGAGAAACAAAATTCCCTGGTCTGATGAAACCAAGATTGAACTCTTTGGCCTGAATGCGAAGCATCACGTCTGCAAGAAACCTGGCACCATCCCTACGGTAAAGCATGGTGGTGGCAGCATGATACTGTGGGGATGTTTTTCAGAGGCAGGGACTCGGAGACTAGTTAGGATCGAGGGAAAGATGAATGGACCTTGATGAAAACCTGATCCAGAGCACTCAGGACCTCAGAATGGGGCAAAGGTTCACCTTCTAAAAGGAAAATGACCCTACAGCCAAAACAACACAGGATTGACTTTGGGACAAGTCTCTGAATGTACTTCAGTGGTCCAGCCAGATTCCGGACTTGAACCCGATTTTTGGAGAGACCTGAAAATAGCTTTGCAGCAATACTCCCCATCCAACCTGACAGAGCTTGAGAGGTTCTGCAGAGAAGAATGGGAGAAACTTCCCAAATACAGGTGTGCCAAGCTTGTAGCTTCATACACAAGAAGACTTGAGGCTGTAATTTCCATATTACATTTTTAATAATACATCTTCATTATGGGGAATTGTGTGTAGATTGATGAGGGGAAAAAGCTGTAATGTAAGAAAATGTGGAAAAAAGCCTGAATACTTTCTGAATGCTCTGTACATCATCAATAACAGGAATATTGAGACTGACAGTACATCAATAAAACACACGCACACATCCTAGTACAGTCGTCAATAACTCAGGCGATACATGAATAACTAATGTCAAACATTAATATCTCCATGTCTGTATCTATGACAGTTATTAAGACATCGAGGCCGACATTCTCCTCTAAACGCCGTCCCACAAAAAATGTGAGGGCAGATTCTGCATTGCATACCTACAGGTATTTCACTCTGCAATACATTGTGTTACACATCCCTCAAATACAAACCTTATCCTAAATGTCCTATCTCCCTATACTGCTGAATGTTTTCTGGCTAGATTAAAGCAATAAGGCCTGGGGGGTGTGGTAAATGGCCGATATACCACGGCTATGGGCTGTTCTTAGGCACAACGCAAGGCCAATCAGCATTCGGGGCTCGAACCACCCGGTTGATAATTAAGCAATAAGGTCAGAGGGGGTGTGATATTTGGCCAATATAACACGGCTATGGGCTGTTCTTAGGCACAACGACCACAAAACCCAGAGGTGCCTTATTGATATTATAAACTGGTTACCAATGTAATTAGAGCAGTAAAAATACGTGTTTTGTTATACCCGTGATATATGGCCTGATATAGAGCGGCTGTCAGCCAATCAGCATTCAGGGCTCGAACCACCCAGTTTATAAGTAAGGATATACCACCTCTGATCTCTGTAGATTAAACCCAAACCTCTGATCTGTAGTCTTTCTTCTAGATTTATAATTCTAACCTTTAATTTGTCTTAAGTCCTTGTCTCTGTTCTCTCCATCCTGACATAGTTAGGGAGAGAGGGAGGAATAGAGATACAATTAGATAACTGTGTTGTATGTTAACTCTGCTATCTGTGCGGCAGACACCATGGGCTCTATTTCAACAAACATAATGCAATGGCAAATCTTACCTCTGGCTGTAGCGTTCTAGGTTCGGGGGTGTGTTCGGGGGTGTGCTGCTGGGTGCAGCAGCTGGGTTTTGATGAATTAACAAGTTGTGGGTGTGTTGAGGCGTGGCTCCTCACTGGCCAATCAGAACGTGCTCCATGGCTAAATATGGTGTTTCTTCAGGTTATATATTTTTAAAAATGTATGTATTGCGTTGTCATCAACTCCAATTCGAATGTTAGTTCGTTATAGCCTAATTCGTTAAATAGCCTGCCCCATATTTGCTAAATATGTTAAACATGTTTTCAGTCCACATTGTTCTAGTTGCATTGCTTCAATATAGAAATACATTGTTAAACATCATCTAGAGCATTCACCCTGATATAGGGGCTAGGCCACTGTAAATTGCAGTCTGCCAAACATAGTCAATAAGAAATATTAAATTCACTAGGCTATTGATAAGGCCTAAAAAGACAAGGCAATGTTTTAAGTAGTCATGTCTAAACAGAGTTACAGGCACCGTAACAGATCCCTGTGGGTGTATAATTCAGACAAGGCAATGTTTTAAGTAGTCATGTCTAAACAGAGTTACAGGCACCGTAACAGATCCCTGTGGGTGTATAATTCAGACAAGGCAATGTTTTAAGTAGTCATGTCTAAACAGAGTTACAGGCACCGTAACAGATCCCTGTGGGTGTATAATTCAGACAAGGCAATGTTTTAAGTAGTCATGTCTAAACAGAGTTACAGGCACCGTAACAGATCCCTGTGGGTGTATAATTCAGACAAGGCAATGTTTTAAGTAGTCATGTCTAAACAGAGTTACAGGCACCGTAACAGATCCCTGTGGGTGTATCATTCAGACAAGGCAATGTTTTAAGTAGTCATGTCTAAACAGAGTTACAGGCACCGTAACAGATCCCTGTGGGTGTATCATTCAGACAAGGCAATGTTTTAAGTAGTCATGTCTAAACAGAGTTACAGGCACCGTAACAGATCCCTGTGGGTGTATCATTCAGACAAGGCAATGTTTTAAGTAGTCATGTCTAAACAGAGTTACAGGCACCGTAACAGATCCCTGTGGGTGTATCATTCAGACAAGGCAATGTTTTAAGTAGTCATGTCTAAACAGAGTTACAGGCACCGTAACAGATCCCTGTGGGTGTATCATTCAGACAAGGCAATGTTTTAAGTAGTCATGTCTAAACAGAGTTACAGGCACCGTAACAGATCCCTGTGGGTGTATCATTCAGACAAGGCAATGTTTTAAGTAGTCATGTCTAAACAGAGTTACAGGCACCGTAACAGATCCCTGTGGGTGTATAATTCAGACAAGGCAATGTTTTAAGTAGTCATGTCTAAACAGAGTTACAGGCACCGTAACAGATCCCTGTGGGTGTATCATTCAGACAAGGCAATGTTTTAAGTAGTCATGTCTAAACAGAGTTACAGGCACCGTAACAGATCCCTGTGGGTGTATCATTCAGACAAGGCAATGTTTTAAGTAGTCATGTCTAAACAGAGTTACAGGCACCGTAACAGATCCCTGTGGGTGTATCATTCAGACAAGGCAATGTTTTAAGTAGTCATGTCTAAACAGAGTTACAGGCACCGTAACAGATCCCTGTGGGTGTATCATTCAGACAAGGCAATGTTTTAAGTAGTTACAGGCACCGTAACAGATCCCTGTGGGTGTATCATTCAGACAAGGCAATGTTTTAAGTAGTCATGTCTAAACAGAGTTACAGACACCGTAACAGATCCCTGTGGGTGTATCATTCAGACAAGGCAATGTTTTAAGTAGTCATGTCTAAACAGAGTTACAGGCACCGTAACAGATCCCTGTGGGTGTATAATTCAGACAAGGCAATGTTTTAAGTAGTCATGTCTAAACAGAGTTACAGGCACCGTAACAGATCCCTGTGGGTGTATCATTCAGACAAGGCAATGTTTTAAGTAGTCATGTCTAAACAGAGTTACAGGCACCGTAACAGATCCCTGTGGGTGTATCATTCAGACAAGGCAATGTTTTAAGTAGTCATGTCTAAACAGAGTTACAGGCACCGTAACAGATCCCTGTGGGTGTATCATTCAGACAAGGCAATGTTTTAAGTAGTCATGTCTAAACAGAGTTACAGGCACCGTAACAGATCCCTGTGGGTGTATCATTCAGACAAGGCCATTTATAATATGGAGGGTTTGACCCACTTTTTACAGGAGCTGGATAAAGGTCCGCTCACCGTTATGCAGTGGTGTAAAGTACTTAAGTAAAAAACAACAACTTTAAAGTACTACTGAAGTAGTTCTTTGCGGTATCTGTACTTGACTTTGCAATTTATATTTTTGAATACTTTTACTTCACTACATTTTCCTAGACACCCAAAAGTACTCGTTCAATTTTGAATGTTAAGCAGGACAGGAAAATAGTCAAATTCACACACTTATCAACAGAACATCCCTGGTCATTCCTACTGCCTCTGATCTGGCGGACTCACGAAACACATGCTTCGTCCGTAAATGATGTCTGAGTGTTGGAGTGTGCCCCTGGCTTTCCGTAAATAAACAAATAAAATGGTGTAATCTGGTTTGCTTAAAATAAGGAGTTTGAAATTATTTATACTACTACTTTTGATACTTTTGAAGTATATTTTAAACCAAATACTTTTAGACTTTTTGTTGGGTACGTTTCCCACCCCTGGCGTTATGGTGCTCGCAAATGTAATGTTTTGTAAACATAATGGAACCATCTTACAGATCACATTTGCACTTCTCCAGAAATAGCAGATGAAATTGCATTGCATTCCAGCCATGTACGTTCTCATGTACAATCAATCTGTTTTTTAAACCAACAACAATATTTCCAAATAGGATGGGGTCAGAGGCAGGATATCATAAATAGTAGGATAATAGGAGGACTGAATAGTTTGGACAGGAGGAGCATGTCTTTGGTAATAGGACAAGGGTACTCTTTGAAAATGGGGAAGGATAGCCCAGGTTTGTGAATAGCATCCCTGAAAAAGCATGAAAGCAAAAACTTCCTAAATATTTGAACGCACTCTCACTAGACTATTTAAAACCCCTCGGTTAGTTTTGGCTAATGGCCAGGATTAAAAGATGTACCTATGTGAAGGTGCTAAATCGCCCTTGTTTATGAGGAGGGGAGGCTATGATTGGATTTTCATCAAACTTAACAAAATGGGGGAACAAACAATCGTTTTTTATGTTTCTAAGCATGAGATTCACCGGCACAAAAGGCACATCTCTCCTTCCATGGCCACTGTGTGTCATGAACATCTCTCCTTCCATGGCCACTGTGTGTCATGAACATCTCTCCTACCATGGCCACTGTGTGTCATGAACATCTCTCCTTCCATGGCCACTGTGTGTCATGAACATCTCTCCTTCCATGGCCACTCATGAACATCTCTCCTTCCATGGCCACTGTGTGTCATGAACATCTCTCCTTCCATGGCCACTGTGTGTCATGAACATCTCCCTTCCATGGCCACTGTGTGTCATGAACATCTCTCCTTCCATGGCCACTGTGTGTCATGAACATCTCTCCTTCCATGGCCACTGTGTGTCATGAACATCTCTCCTTCCATGGCCACTGTGTGTCATGAACATCGCTCCTTCCATGGCCACTGTGTGTCATGAACATCTCTCCTTCCATGGCCACTGTGTGTCATGAACATCTCTCCTTCCATGGCCACTGTGTGTCATGAACATCTCTCCTTCCATGGCCACTGTGTGTCATGAACATCTCTCCTTCCATGGCCACTGTGTGTCATGAACATCTCTCCTTCCATGGCCACTGTGTGTCATGAACATCTCTCCTTCCATGGCCACTGTGTGTCATGAACATCTCTCCTTCCATGGCCACTGTGTGTCATGAACATCTCTCCTTCCATGGCCACTGTGTGTCATGAACATCTCTCCTTCCATGGCCACTGTGTGTCATGAACATCTCTCCTTCCATGGCCACTGTGTGTCATGAACATCTCTCCTTCCATGGCCACTGTGTGTCATGAACATCTCTCCTCCTTCCATGGCCACTGTGTGTCATGAACATCTCTCCTTCCATGGCCACTGTGTGTCATGAACATCTCTCCTTCCATGGCCACTGTGTGTCATGAACATCTCTCCTTCCATGGCCACTGTGTGTCATGAACATCTCTCCTTCCATGGCCACTGTGTGTCATGAACATCTCTCCTTCCATGGCCACTGTGTGTCATGAACATCTCTCCTTCCATGGCCACTGTGTGTCATGAACATCTCTCCTTCCATGGCCACTGTGTGTCATGAACATCTCTCCTTCCATGGCCACTGTGTGTCATGAACATCTCTCCTTCCATGGCCACTGTGTGTCATGAACATCTCTCCTTCCATGGCCATCTGTGTGTCATGAACATCTCTCCTTCCATGGCCACTGTGTGTCATGAACATCTCTCCTTCCATGGCCACTGTGTGTCATGAACATCTCTCCTTCCATGGCCACTGTGTGTCATGAACATCTCTCCTTCCATGGCCACTGTGTGTCATGAACATCTCTCCTTCCATGGCCACTGGCCACTCTCTCCTTCCATGTGTGTGTCATGAACATCTCTCCTTCCATGGCCACTGTGTGTCATGAACATCTCTCCTTCCATGGCCACTGTGTGTCATGAACATCTCTCCTTCCATGGGCCACTGTGTGTCATGAACATCTCTCCTTCCATGGCCACTGTGTGTCATGAACATCTCTCCTTCCATGGCCACTGTGTGTCATGAACATCTCTCCTTCCATGGCCACTGTGTGTCATGAACATCTCTCCTTCCATGGCCACTGTGTGTCATGAACATCTCTCCTTCCATGGCCACTGTGTGTCATGAACATCTCTCCTTCCATGGCCACTGTGTGTCATGAACATCTCTCCTTCCATGGCCACTGTGTGTCATGAACATCTCTCCTTCCATGGCCACTGTGTGTCATGAACATCTCTCCTTCCATGGCCACTGTGTGTCATGAACATCTCTCCTTCCATGGCCACTGTGTGTCATGAACATCTCTCCTTCCATGGCCACTGTGTGTCATGAACATCTCTCCTTCCATGGCCACTGTGTGTCATGAACATCTCTCCTTCCATGGCCACTGTGTGTCATCTCCTTCCATGAACATCTCTCCTTCCATGGCCACTGTGTGTCATGAACATCTCTCCTTCCATGGCCACTGTGTGTCATGAACATCTCTCCTTCCATGGCCACTGTGTGTCATGAACATCTCTCCTTCCATGGCCACTGTGTGTCATGAACATCTCTCCTTCCATGGCCACTGTGTGTCATGAACATCTCTCCTTCCATGGCCACTGTGTGTCATGAACATCTCTCCTTCCATGGCCACTGTGTGTCATGAACATCTCTCCTTCCATGGCCACTGTGTGTCATGAACATCTCTCCTTCCATGGCCACTGTGTGTCATGAACATCTCTCCTTCCATGGCTTCCATCTCTCCCTCCATGGCCACTGTGTGTCATGAACATCTCTCCTTCCATGGCCACTGTGTGTCATGAACATCTCTCCTTCCATGGCCACTGTGTGTCATGAACATCTCTCCTTCCATGGCCACTGTGTGTCATGAACATCTCTCCTTCCATGGCCACTGTGTGTCATGAACATCTCTCCCTCCATGGCCACTGTGTGTCATGAACATCTCTCCTTCCATGGCCACTGTGTGTCATGAACATCTCTCCTTCCATGGCCACTGTGTGTCATGAACATCTCTCCTTCCATGGCCACTGTGTGTCATGAACATCTCTCCTTCCATGGCCATGGGCCACTGTGTGTCATGAACATCTCTCCTTCCATGGCCACTGTGTGTCATGAACATCTCTCCTTCCATGGCCACTGTGTGTCATGAACATCTCTCCTTCCATGGCCACTGTGTGTCATGAACATCTCTCCTTCCATGGCCACTGTGTGTCATGAACATCTCTCCTTCCATGGCCACTGTGTGTCATGAACATCTCTCCTTCCATGGCCACTGTGTGTCATGAACATCTCTCCTTCCATGGCCACTGTGTGTCATGAACATCTCTCCTTCCATGGCCACTGTGTGTCATGAACATCTCTCCTTCCATGGCCACTGTGTGTCATGAACATCTCTCCTTCCATGGCCACTGTGTGTCATGAACATCTCTCCTTCCATGGCCACTGTGTGTCATGAACATCTCTTCCATGGCCACTGTGTCCATCTCTCCTTCCATGGCCACTGTGTGTCATGAACATCTCTCCTTCCATGGCCACTGTGTGTCATGAACATCTCTCCTTCCATGGCCACTGTGTGTCATGAACATCTCTCCTTCCATGGCCACTGTGTGTCATGAACATCTCTCCTTCCATGGCCACTGTGTGTCATGAACATCTCTCCTTCCATGGCCACTGTGTGTCATGAACATCTCTCCTTCCATGGCCACTGTGTGTCATGAACATCTCTCCTTCCATGGCCACTGTGTGTCATGAACATCTCTCCTTCCATGGCCACTGTGTGTCATGAACATCTCTCCTTCCATGGCCACTGTGTGTCATGAACATCTCTCCTTCCATGGCCACTGTGTGTCATGAACATCTCTCCTTCCATGGCCACTGTGTGTCATGAACATCTCTCCTTCCATGGCCACTGTGTGTCATGAACATCTCTCCTTCCATGGCCACTGTGTGTCATGAACATCTCTCCTTCCATGGCCACTGTGTGTCATGAACATCTCTCCTTCCATGGCCACTGTGTGTCATGAACATCTCTCCTTCCATGGCCACTGTGTGTCATGAACATCTCTCCTTCCATGGCCACTGTGTGTCATGAACATCTCTCCTTCCATGGCCACTGTGTGTCATGAACATCTCTCCTTCCATGGCCACTGTGTGTCATGAACATCTCTCCTTCCATGGCCACTGTGTGTCATGAACATCTCTCCTTCCATGGCCACTGTGTGTCATGAACATCTCTCCTTCCATGGCCACTGTGTGTCATGAACATCTCTCCTTCCATGGCCACTGTGTGTCATGAACATCTCTCCTTCCATGGCCACTGTGTGTCATGAACATCTCTCCTTCCATGGCCACTGTGTGTCATGAACATCTCTCCTTCCATGGCCACTGTGTGTCATGAACATCTCTCCTTCCATGGCCACTGTGTGTCATGAACATCTCTCCTTCCATGTGTGTCCATCTGCCACTGTGTCATGAACATCTCTCCTTCCATGGCCACTGTGTGTCATGAACATCTCTCCTTCCATGGCCACTGTGTGTCATGAACATCTCTCCTTCCATGGCCACTGTGTGTCATGAACATCTCTCCTTCCATGGCCACTGTGTGTCATGAACATCTCTCCTTCCATGGCCACTGTGTGTCATGAACATCTCTCCTTCCATGGCCACTGTGTGTCATGAACATCTCTCCTTCCATGGCCACTGTGTGTCATGAACATCTCTCCTTCCATGGCCACTGTGTGTCATGAACATCTCTCCTTCCATGGCCACTGTGTGTCATGAACATCTCTCCTTCCATGGCCACTGTGTGTCATGAACATCTCTCCTTCCATGGCCACTGTGTGTCATGAACATCTCTCCTTCCATGGCCACTGTGTGTCATGAACATCTCTCCTTCCATGGCCACTGTGTGTCATGAACATCTCTCCTTCCATGGCCACTGTGTGTCATGAACATCTCTCCTTCCATGGCCACTGTGTGTCATGAACATCTCTCCTTCCATGGCCACTGTGTGTCATGAACATCTCTCCTTCCATGGCCACTGTGTGTCATGAACATCTCTCCTTCCATGGCCACTGTGTGTCATGAACATCTCTCCTTCCATGGCTCCTCTCCATGGCCACTGTGTGTCATGAACATCTCTCCTTCCATGGCCACTGTGTGTCATGAACATCTCTCCTCCATGGCCACTGTGTGTCATGAACATCTCTCCTTCCATGGCCACTGTGTGTCATGAACATCTCTCCTTCCATGGCCACTGTGTGTCATGAACATCTCTCCTTCCATGGCCACTGTGTGTCATGAACATCTCTCCTTCCATGGCCACTGTGTGTCATGAACATCTCTCCTTCCATGGCCACTGTGTGTCATGAACATCTCTCCACTTCCATGGCCACTGTGTGTCATGAACATCTCTCCTTCCATGGCCACTGTGTGTCATGAACATCTCTCCTTCCATGGCCACTGTGTGTCATGAACATCTCTCCTTCCATGGCCACTGTGTGTCATGAACATCTCTCCTTCCATGGCCACTGTGTGTCATGAACATCTCTCCTTCCATGGCCACTGTGTGTCATGAACATCTCTCCTTCCATGGCCACTGTGTGTCATGAACATCTCTCCTTCCATGGCCACTGTGTGTCATGAACATCTCTCCTTCCATGGCCACTGTGTGTCATGAACATCTCTCCTTCCATGGCCACTGTGTGTCATGAACATCTCTCCTTCCATGGCCACTGTGTGTCATGAACATCTCTTCCATGGCCACTCCATCTCTCCTTCCATGGCCACTGTGTGTCATGAACATCTCTCCTTCCATGGCCACTGTGTGTCATGAACATCTCTCCTTCCATGGCCACTGTGTGTCATGAACATCTCTCCTTCCATGGCCACTGTGTGTCATGAACATCTCTCCTTCCATGGCCACTGTGTGTCATGAACATCTCTCCTTCCATGGCCACTGTGTGTCATGAACATCTCTCCTTCCATGGCCACTGTGTGTCATGAACATCTCTCCTTCCATGGCCACTGTGTGTCATGAACATCTCTCCTTCCATGGCCACTGTGTGTCATGAACATCTCTCCTTCCATGGCCACTGTGTGTCATGAACATCTCTCCTTCCATGGCCACTGTGTGTCATGAACATCTCTCCTTCCATGGCCACTGTGTGTCATGAACATCTCTCCTTCCATGGCCACTGTGTGTCATGAACATCTCTCCTTCCATGGCCACTGGTGTCATGAACATCTCTCCTTCCATGGCCACTGTGTCATGAACATCTCTCCTTCCATGGCCACTGTGTGTCATGAACATCTCTCCTTCCATGGCCACTGTGTGTCATGAACATCTCTCCTTCCATGGCCACTGTGTGTCATGAACATCTCTCCTTCCATGGCCACTGTGTGTCATGAACATCTCTCCTTCCATGGCCACTGTGTGTCATGAACATCTCTCCTTCCATGGCCACTGTGTGTCATGAACATCTCTCCTTCCATGGCCACTGTGTGTCATGAACATCTCTCCTTCCATGGCCACTGTGTGTCATGAACATCTCTCCTTCCATGGCCACTGTGTGTCATGAACATCTCTCCTTCCATGGCCACTGTGTGTCATGAACATCTCTCCTTCCATGGCCACTGTGTGTCATGAACATCTCTCCTTCCATGGCCACTGTGTGTCATGAACATCTCTCCTTCCATGGCCACTGTGTGTCATGAACATCTCTCCATTCCATGGCCACTGTGTGTCATGAACATCTCTCCTTCCATGGCCACTGTGTGTCATGAACATCTCTCCTTCCATGGCCACTGTGTGTCATGAACATCTCTCCTTCCATGGCCACTGTGTGTCATGAACATCTCTCCTTCCATGGCCACTGTGTGTCATGAACATCTCTCCTTCCATGGCCACTGTGTGTCATGAACATCTCTCCTTCCATGGCCACTGTGTGTCATGAACATCTCTCCTTCCATGGCCACTGTGTGTCATGAACATCTCTCCTTCCATGGCCACTGTGTGTCATGAACATCTCTCCTTCCATGGCCACTGTGTGTCATGAACATCTCTCCTTCCATGGCCACTGTGTGTCATGAACATCTCTCCTTCCATGGCCACTGTGTGTCATGAACATCTCTCCTTCCATGGCCACTGTGTGTCATGAACATCTCTCCTTCCATGGCCACTGTGTGTCATGAACATCTCTCCTTCCATGGCCACTGTGTGTCATGAACATCTCTCCTTCCATGGCCACTGTGTGTCATGAACATCTCTCCTTCCATGGCCACTGTGTGTCATGAACATCTCTCCTTCCATGGCCACTGTGTGTCATGAACATCTCTCCTTCCATGGCCACTGTGTGTCATGAACATCTCTCCTTCCATGGCCACTGTGTGTGTGTCATGAACATCTCTCCTTCCATGGCCACATCATCTCCTTCCATGGCCACTGTGTGTCATGAACATCTCTCCTTCCATGGCCACTGTGTGTCATGAACATCTCTCCTTCCATGGCCACTGTGTGTCATGAACATCTCTCCTTCCATGGCCACTGTGTGTCATGAACATCTCTCCTTCCATGGCCACTGTGTGTCATGAACATCTCTCCTTCCATGGCCACTGTGTGTCATGAACATCTCTCCTTCCATGGCCACTGTGTGTCATGAACATCTCTCCTTCCATGGCCACTGTGTGTCATGAACATCTCTCCTTCCATGGCCACTGTGTGTCATGAACATCTCTCCTTCCATGGCCACTGTGTGTCATGAACATCTCTCCTTCCATGGCCACTGTGTGTCATGAACATCTCTCCTTCCATGGCCACTGTGTGTCATGAACATCTCTCCTTCCATGGCCACTGTGTGTCATGAACATCTCTCCTTCCATGGCCACTGTGTGTCATGAACATCTCTCCTTCCATGGCCACTGTGTGTCATGAACATCTCTCCTTCCATGGCCACTGTGTGTCATGAACATCTCTCCTTCCATGGCCACTGTGTGTCATGAACATCTCTCCTTCCATGGCCACTGTGTGTCATGAACATCTCTCCTTCCATGGCCACTGTGTGTCATGAACATCTCTCCTTCCATCCACTGTGTGTCATCCTTCCTTCCATGGCCACTGTGTGTCATGAACATCTCTCCTTCCATGGCCACTGTGTGTCATGAACATCTCTCCTTCCATGGCCACTGTGTGTCATGAACATCTCTCCTTCCATGGCCACTGTGTGTCATGAACATCTCTCCTTCCATGGCCACTGTGTGTCATGAACATCTCTCCTTCCATGGCCACTGTGTGTCATGAACATCTCTCCTTCCATGGCCACTGTGTGTCATGAACATCTCTCCTTCCATGGCCACTGTGTGTCATGAACTGTGTGTCATCTCTCCTTCCATGGCCACTGTGTGTCATGAACATCTCTCCTTCCATGGCCACTGTGTGTCATGAACATCTCTCCTTCCATGGCCACTGTGTGTCATGAACATCTCTCCTTCCATGGCCACTGTGTGTCATGAACATCTCTCCTTCCATGGCCACTGTGTGTCATGAACATCTCTCCTTCCATGGCCACTGTGTGTCATGAACATCTCTCCTTCCATGGCCACTGTGTGTCATGAACATCTCTCCTTCCATGGCCACTGTGTGTCATGAACATCTCTCCTTCCATGGCCACTGTGTGTCATGAACATCTCTCCTTCCATGGCCACTGTGTGTCATGAACATCTCTCCTTCCATGGCCACTGTGTGTCATGAACATCTCTCCTTCCATGGCCACTGTGTGTCATGAACATCTCTCCTTCCATGGCCACTGTGTGTCATCTCTCCTTCCATGGCCACTGAACATCTCTCCTTCCATGGCCACTGTGTGTCATGAACATCTCTCCTTCCATGGCCACTGTGTGTCATGAACATCTCTCCTTCCATGGCCACTGTGTGTCATGAACATCTCTCCTTCCATGGCCACTGTGTGTCATGAACATCTCTCCTACCATGGCCACTGTGTGTCATGAACATCTCTCCTTCCATGGCCACTGTGTGTCATGAACATCTCTCCTTCCATGGCCACTGTGTGTCATGAACATCTCTCCTTCCATGGCCACTGTGTGTCATGAACATCTCTCCTTCCATGGCCACTGTGTGTCATGAACATCTCTCCTTCCATGGCCACTGTGTGTCATGAACATCTCTCCTTCCATGGCCACTGTGTGTCATGAACATCTCTCCTTCCATGGCCACTGTGTGTCATGAACATCTCTCCTTCCATGGCCACTGTGTGTCATGAACATCTCTCCTTCCATGGCCACTGTGTGTCATGAACATCTCTCCTTCCATGGCCACTGTGTGTCATGAACATCTCTCCTTCCATGGCCACTGTGTGTCATGAACATCTCTCCTTCCATGGCCACTGTGTGTCATGAACATCTCTCCTTCCATGGCCACTGTGTGTCATGAACATCTCTCCTTCCATGGCCACTGTGTGTCATGAACATCTCTCCTTCCATGGCCACTGTGTGTCATGAACATCTCTCCTTCCATGGCCACTGTGTGTCATGAACATCTCTCCTTCCATGGCCACTGTGTGTCATGAACATCTCTCCTTCCATGGCCACTGTGTGTCATGAACATCTCTCCTTCCATGGCCACTGTGTGTCATGAACATCTCTCCTTCCATGGCCACTGTGTGTCATGAACATCTCTCCTTCCATGGCCACTGTGTGTCATGAACATCTCTCCTTCCATGGCCACTGTGTGTCATGAACATCTCTCCTTCCATGGCCACTGTGTGTCATGAACATCTCTCCTTCCATGGCCACTGTGTGTCATGAACATCTCTCCTTCCATGGCCACTGTGTGTCATGAACATCTCTCCTTCCATGGCCACTGTGTGTCATGAACATCTCTCCTTCCATGGCCACTGTGTGTCATGAACATCTCTCCTTCCATGGCCACTGTGTGTCATGAACATCTCTCCTTCCATGGCCACTGTGTGTCATGAACATCTCTCCTTCCATGGCCACTGTGTGTCATGAACATCTCTCCTTCCATGGCCACTGTGTGTCATGAACATCTCTCCTCCTTCCATGGCCACTGTGTGTCATGAACATCTCTCCTTCCATGGCCACTGTGTGTCATGAACATCTCTCCTTCCATGGCCACTGTGTGTCATGAACATCTCTCCTTCCATGGCCACTGTGTGTCATGAACATCTCTCCTTCCATGGCCACTGTGTGTCATGAACATCTCTCCTTCCATGGCCACTGTGTGTCATGAACATCTCTCCTTCCATGGCCACTGTGTGTCATGAACATCTCTCCTTCCATGGCCACTGTGTGTCATGAACATCTCTCCTTCCATGGCCACTGTGTGTCATGAACATCTCTCCTTCCATGGCCACTGTGTGTCATGAACATCTCTCCTTCCATGGCCACTGTGTGTCATGAACATCTCTCCTTCCATGGCCACTGTGTGTCATGAACATCTCTCCTTCCATGGCCACTGTGTGTCATGAACATCTCTCCTTCCATGGCCACTGTGTGTCATGAACATCTCTCCTGTGTGTCCATGGCCACTGTGTGTCATGAACATCTCTCCTTCCATGGCCACTGTGTGTCATGAACATCTCTCCTTCCATGGCCACTGTGTGTCATGAACATCTCTCCTTCCATGGCCACTGTGTGTCATGAACATCATCTCCTTCCATGGCCACTGTGTGTCATGAACATCTCTCCTTCCATGGCCACTGTGTGTCATGAACATCTCTCCTTCCATGGCCACTGTGTGTCATGAACATCTCTCCTTCCATGGCCACTGTGTGTCATGAACATCTCTCCTTCCATGGCCACTGTGTGTCATGAACATCTCTCCTTCCATGGCCACTGTGTGTCATGAACATCTCTCCTTCCATGGCCACTGTGTGTCATGAACATCTCTCCTTCCATGGCCACTGTGTGTCATGAACATCTCTCCTTCCATGGCCACTGTGTGTCATGAACATCTCTCCATGGCTTCCATGGCCACTGTGTGTCATGAACATCTCTCCTTCCATGGCCACTGTGTGTCATGAACATCTCTCCTTCCATGGCCACTGTGTGTCATGAACATCTCTCCTTCCATGGCCACTGTGTGTCATGAACATCTCTCCTTCCATGGCCACTGTGTGTCATGAACATCTCTCCTTCCATGGCCACTGTGTGTCATGAACATCTCTCCTTCCATGGCCACTGTGTGTCATGAACATCTCTCCTTCCATGGCCACTGTGTGTCATGAACATCTCTCCTTCCATGGCCACTGTGTGTCATGAACATCTCTCCTTCCATGGCCACTGTGTGTCATGAACATCTCTCCTTCCATGGCCACTGTGTGTCATGAACATCTCTCCTTCCATGGCCACTGTGTGTCATGAACATCTCTCCTTCCATGGCCACTGTGTGTCATGAACATCTCTCCTTCCATGGCCATGGCCACTGTGTGTCATGAACATCTCTCCTTCCATGGCCACTGTGTGTCATGAACATCTCTCCTTCCATGGCCACTGTGTGTCATGAACATCTCTCCTTCCATGGCCACTGTGTGTCATGAACATCTCTCCTTCCATGGCCACTGTGTGTCATGAACATCTCTCCTTCCATGGCCACTGTGTGTCATGAACATCTCTCCTTCCATGGCCACTGTGTGTCATGAACATCTCTCCTCCATGGCCACTGGCCACTGTGTGTCATGAACATCTCTCCTTCCATGGCCACTGTGTGTCATGAACATCTCTCCTTCCATGGCCACTGTGTGTCATGAACATCTCTCCTTCCATGGCCACTGTGTGTCATGAACATCTCTCCTTCCATGGCCACTGTGTGTCATGAACATCTCTCCTTCCATGGCCACTGTGTGTCATGAACATCTCTCCTTCCATGGCCACTGTGTGTCATGAACATCTCTCCTTCCATGGCCACTGTGTGTCATGAACATCTCTCCTTCCATGGCCACTGTGTGTCATGAACATCTCTCCTTCCATGGCCACTGTGTGTCATGAACATCTCTCCTTCCATGGCCACTGTGTGTCATGAACATCTCTCCTTCCATGGCCACTGTGTGTCATGAACATCTCTCCTTCCATGGCCACTGTGTGTCATGAACATCTCTCCTTCCATGGCCACTGTGTGTCATGAACATCTCTCCTTCCATGGCCACTGTGTGTCATGAACATCTCTCCTTCCATGGCCACTGTGTGTCATGAACATCTCTCCCATGGCCACTTCCATGGCCACTGTGTGTCATGAACATCTCTCCTTCCATGGCCACTGTGTGTCATGAACATCTCTCCTTCCATGGCCACTGTGTGTCATGAACATCTCTCCTTCCATGGCCACTGTGTGTCATGAACATCTCTCCTTCCATGGCCACTGTGTGTCATGAACATCTCTCCTTCCATGGCCACTGTGTGTCATGAACATCTCTCCTTCCATGGCCACTGTGTGTCATGAACATCTCTCCTTCCATGGCCACTGTGTGTCATGAACATCTCTCCTTCCATGGCCACTGTGTGTCATGAACATCTCTCCTTCCATGGCCACTGTGTGTCATGAACATCTCTCCTTCCATGGCCACTGTGTGTCATGAACATCTCTCCTTCCATGGCCACTGTGTGTCATGAACATCTCTCCTTCCATGGCCACTGTGTGTCATGAACATCTCTCCTTCCATGGCCACTGTGTGTCATGAACATCTCTCCTTCCATGGCCACTGTGTGTCATGAACATCTCTCCTTCCATGGCCACTGTGTGTCATGAACATCTCTCCTTCCATGGCCACTGTGTGTCATGAACATCTCTCCTTCCATGGCCACTGTGTGTCATGAACATCTCTCCTTCCATGGCCACTGTGTGTCATGAACATCTCTCCTTCCATGGCCACTGTGTGTCATGAACATCTCTCCTTCCATGGCCACTGTGTGTCATGAACATCTCTCCTTCCATGGCCACTGTGTGTCATGAACATCTCTCCTTCCATGGCCACTGTGTGTCATGAACATCTCTCCTTCCATGGCCACTGTGTGTCATGAACATCTCTCCTTCCATGGCCACTGTGTGTCATGAACATCTCTCCTTCCATGGCCACTGTGTGTCATGAACATCTCTCCTACCATGGCCACTGTGTGTCATGAACATCTCTCCTTCCATGGCCACTGTGTGTCATGAACATCTCTCCTTCCATGGCCACTGTGTGTCATGAACATCTCTCCTTCCATGGCCACTGTGTGTCATGAACATCTCTCCTTCCATGGCCACTGTGTGTCATGAACATCTCTCCACTGTGTGTCTTCCATGGCCACTGTGTGTCATGAACATCTCTCCTTCCATGGCCACTGTGTGTCATGAACATCTCTCCTTCCATGGCCACTGTGTGTCATGAACATCTCTCCTTCCATGGCCACTGTGTGTCATGAACATCTCTCCTTCCATGGCCACTGTGTGTCATGAACATCTCTCCTTCCATGGCCACTGTGTGTCATGAACATCTCTCCTTCCATGGCCACTGTGTGTCATGAACATCTCTCCTTCCATGGCCACTGTGTGTCATGAACATCTCTCCTTCCATGGCCACTGTGTGTCATGAACATCTCTCCTTCCATGGCCACTGTGTGTCATGAACATCTCTCCTTCCATGGCCACTGTGTGTCATGAACATCTCTCCTTCCATGGCCACTGTGTGTCATGAACATCTCTCCTTCCATGGCCACTGTGTGTCATGAACATCTCTCCTTCCATGGCCACTGTGTGTCATGAACATCTCTCCTTCCATGGCCACTGTGTGTCATGAACATCTCTCCTTCCATGGCCACTGTGTGTCATGAACATCTCTCCTTCCATGGCCACTGTGTGTCATGAACATCTCTCCTTCCATGGCCACTGTGTGTCATGAACATCTCTCCTTCCATGGCCACTGTGTGTCATGAACATCTCTCCTTCCATGGCCACTGTGTGTCATGAACATCTCTCCTTCCATGGCCACTGTGTGTCATGAACATCTCTCCTTCCATGGCCACTGTGTGTCATGAACATCTCTCCTTCCATGGCCACTGTGTGTCATGAACATCTCTCCTTCCATGGCCACTGTGTGTCATGAACATCTCTCCTTCCATGGCCACTGTGTGTCATGAACATCTCTCCTTCCATGGCCACTGTGTGTCATGAACATCTCTCCTTCCATGGCCACTGTGTGTCATGAACATCTCTCCTTCCATGGCCACTGTGTGTCATGAACATCTCTCCTTCCATGGCCACTGTGTGTCATGAACATCTCTCCTTCCATGGCCACTGTGTGTCATGAACATCTCTCCTACCATGGCCACTGTGTGTCATGAACATCTCTCCTTCCATGGCCACTGTGTGTCATGAACATCTCTCCTTCCATGGCCACTGTGTGTCATGAACATCTCTCCTTCCATGGCCACTGTGTGTCATGAACATCTCTCCTTCCATGGCCACTGTGTGTCATGAACATCTCTCCTACCATGGCCACTGTGTGTCATGAACATCTCTCCTTCCATGGCCACTGTGTGTCATGAACATCTCTCCTTCCATGGCCACTGTGTGTCATGAACATCTCTCCTTCCATGGCCACTGTGTGTCATGAACATCTCTCCTTCCATGGCCACTGTGTGTCATGAACATCTCTCCTTCCATGGCCACTGTGTGTCATGAACATCTCTCCTTCCATGGCCACTGTGTGTCATGAACATCTCTCCTTCCATGGCCACTGTGTGTCATGAACATCTCTCCTTCCATGGCCACTGTGTGTCATGAACATCTCTCCTACCATGGCCACTGTGTGTCATGAACATCTCTCCTTCCATGGCCACTGTGTGTCATGAACATCTCTCCTTCCATGGCCACTGTGTGTCATGAACATCTCTCCTTCCATGGCCACTGTGTGTCATGAACATCTCTCCTACCATGGCCACTGTGTGTCATGAACATCTCTCCTTCCATGGCCACTGTGTGTCATGAACATCTCTCCTTCCATGGCCACTGTGTGTCATGAACATCTCTCCTTCCATGGCCACTGTGTGTCATGAACATCTCTCCTACCATGGCCACTGTGTGTCATGAACATCTCTCCTTCCATGGCCACTGTGTGTCATGAACATCTCTCCTACCATGGCCACTGTGTGTCATGAACATCTCTCCTTCCATGGCCACTGTGTGTCATGAACATCTCTCCTTCCATGGCCACTGTGTGTCATGAACATCTCTCCTACCATGGCCACTGTGTGTCATGAACATCTCTCCTTCCATGGCCACTGTGTGTCATGAACATCTCTCCTTCCATGGCCACTGTGTGTCATGAACATCTCTCCTACCATGGCCACTGTGTGTCATGAACATCTCTCCTACCATGGCCACTGTGTGTCATGAACATCTCTCCTACCATGGCCACTGTGTGTCATGAACATCTCTCCTTCCATGGCCACTGTGTGTCATGAACATCTCTCCTTCCATGGCCACTGTGTGTCATGAACATCTCTCCTTCCATGGCCACTGTGTGTCATGAACATCTCTCCTACCATGGCCACTGTGTGTCATGAACATCTCTCCTACCATGGCCACTGTGTGTCATGAACATCTCTCCTTCCATGGCCACTGTGTGTCATGAACATCTCTCCTACCATGGCCACTGTGTGTCATGAACATCTCTCCTTCCATGGCCACTGTGTGTCATGAACATCTCTCCTACCATGGCCACTGTGTGTCATGAACATCTCTCCTTCCATGGCCACTGTGTGTCATGAACATCTCTCCTTCCATGGCCACTGTGTGTCATGAACATCTCTCCTACCATGGCCACTGTGTGTCATGAACATCTCCATGGCCACTTCCATGGCCACTGTGTGTCATGAACATCTCTCCTACCATGGCCACTGTGTGTCATGAACATCTCTCCATCCATGGCCACTGTGTGTCATGAACATCTCTCCTTCCATGGCCACTGTGTGTGTCATGAACATCTCTCCTACCATGGCCACTGTGTGTCATGAACATCTCTCCTTCCATGGCCACTGTGTGTCATGAACATCTCTCCTTCCATGGCCACTGTGTGTCATGAACATCTCTCCTTCCATGGCCACTGTGTGTCATGAACATCTCTCCTTCCATGGCCACTGTGTGTCATGAACATCTCTCCTTCCATGGCCACTGTGTGTCATGAACATCTCTCCTCCATGGCCACTGTGTGTCATGAACATCTCTCCTTCCATGGCCACTGTGTGTCATGAACATCTCTCCCTCCATGGCCACTGTGTGTCATGAACTTCTCTCCCTCCATGGCCACTGTGTGTCATGAACATCTCTCCCTCCATGGCCACTGTGTGTCATGAACATCTCTCCCTCCATGGCCACTGTGTGTCATGAACATCTCTCCCTCCATGGCCACTGTGTGTCATGAACATCTCTCCCTCCATGGCTACTGTGTGTCATGAACATCTCTCCTTCCATGGCCACTGTGTGTCATGAACATCTCTCCTTCCATGGCCACTGTGTGTCATGAACATCTCTCCTACCATGGCCACTGTGTGTCATGAACATCTCTCCTTCCATGGCCACTGTGTGTCATGAACATCTCTCCTTCCATGGCCACTGTGTGTCATGAAAATCTCTCCTACCATGGCCACTGTGTCATGAACATCTCTCCCTCCATGGCCACTGTGTGTCATGAAAATCTCTCCCTCCATGGCCACTGTGTGTCATGAAAATCTCTCCTACCATGGCCACTGTGTGTCATTAACATCTCTCCTACCATGGCCACTGTGTGTCATGAACATCTCTCCTACCATGGCCACTGTGTGTCATGAACATCTCTCCTACCATGGCCACTGTGTCATGAACATGTCTCCTACCATGGCCACTGTGTGTCATGAACATCTCTCCTACCATGGTCACTGTGTGTCATGTCTGGAGAGACTGTGCTTCCACTCTCAAAGTCCATGCCTTTATCAACTGTGTTACCATTACAACCTGCCTTTTGTGGGTCTTAAAAAGGCAAGCAAGCTGATGTTCCTCAGGTAAATAGCTGAGCCTGACGTTAAGGCTGGAAAATGCCAGTGCGGCAGTTTTATCTATGACGAAATTGCAAAGTGCCATGTGTTTAACACTTATAGAGCCCTATGTCTGTGTTCCTTCCCTACTCTAACAGACAAACTGCTTCTGGCAATCTCCCTCTCAACTCCCTCTCAAAACGGTTAAGCGCTCGTACACATACTGTATATTATAAAATGAACCAAATGCTGTAAGTTATGGACTATACTGTATACGTGTTAGGGCCACACTTATGGCTTTATATAAGTGATATGGCTACTCTGTGTCGGGCTGTGCCAATGTCTCCGTAATATAATGTCCTGATAATGGTAAGGTGAGTTAGCTGGGGAAAAGATATACTGAATGCAATATGCACACACACACAGATACACACACATACATGCCTATGAGGTACAGCACTCGATATAGAAATTCATTCTGGTTTTTCCATATGTGTACATTGCTCTGTAGCTTTGGTGCTGTGTGTGTGTGTGTGTGTGTGTGTGTGTGTGTGTGTGTGTGTGTGTGTGTGTGTGTGTGTGTGTGTGTGTGTGTGTGTGTGTGTGTGTGTGTGTGTGTGATTTACGAGTGCCATGCTCCTGTGTAGCAGACAGTGTTGGCTGTGTTCAGGCTGTCAAGCAGGTGAGAGGAGATGGGGGTCGTAAATCATATGGAGGTGTGTGTGTTTGGGGTTCTAGCTGCACACACACCTGAATGACATTCCACACACACATTGTCACACAGACACACACTCTCTCCTGCCTGTCTGTTTATAGATTTATGCCAGCTGAAACTGGCTGTGTCTTTTATGGTACAGGTGTCATGACCTGTATGTCTGGATGAGGAGGTGTGTGTGTGTGAGCAACGATTTATGGTCCTTTCTTATATCCGACTTCCTCTCCTCCCTTTTCCTCTTCTCCTTCCTCTCCTTTCCTCTCCTCTACCTTTCTCTACCTTCCTCTCTTCTCCCCCCGTCTCCTTTCCTCTCCTCTACCTTCCGCAACCTTCCTCTCCTCTCCTTTTTCGTCTTCTCCCCTCTCCCTTCCTCTCATTTCCTCTCCTCCTCCCCTTTCCTCTCCTTTCCTTTCCTCCCCTTTCCTTTCCTCTCCTTCTCCCCTGTCCTCCCCTTTCCTCTCCTTTCCTCTCCTTTCCTTTCCCCTCCTTTCCTCTCCCTTCCTTTCCTCTCCCTTCCTTTCCTCTACCTTCCTCTCCTTTCTTCTTCTCTCGCCTGAGTATTGATGGCTAGCAGAGAGAACAATGAAACTAAGAGGAGATGTGTAGATGATGAATCCAGCGTGTGTCTGGGATATAAATCAGACATGTGCTGGGGAATCAGAAGAGATAGGACGTGTAATAACTAACAGATGGAGAGAGAACGTGTAATAACTAAAAGATGGAGAGGGAACGTGTAATAACTAACAGAGGAGAGAGAACGTGTAATAACTAACAGAGGAGAGAGAACGTGTAATAACTAACAGAGGAGAGAGAACGTGTAATAACTAACAGAGAATGTGTAATAACTAACAGAGGAGAGAGAACGTGTAATAACTAACAGATGGAGAGAGAACGTGTAATAACTAACAGATGGGGGAGAGAGAACGTGATGGAGAGAGAACGTGTAATAACTAACAGAGGAGAGAGAACGTAATAACTAACAGAGGAGAGAACGTGTGAACTAACAGAGGAGAGAGAACGTAATAACTAACAGAGGAGAGAGAACGTGTAATAACTAACAGATGGAGAGAACGTGTAATAACTAACAGATGGAGAGAACGTGTAATAACTAACAGATGGAGAGAGAACGTGTAATAACTAACAGATGGAGAGAGAACGTGTAATAACTAACAGAGGAGAGAGAACGTGTAATAACTAACAGATGGAGAGAGAACGTGTAATAACTAACAGAGGAGAGAATAACTAACAGAGTGTAATAACTAACAGAGGAGAGAGAACGTGTAATAACTAATAACAGATGGAGAGAGAACGTGTAATAACGATGTAATAACTAACAGAGGAGAGAGAACGTGTAATAACTAACAGATGGAGAGAGAACGTGTAATAACTAACAGAGGAGAGAGAACGTGTAATAACTAACAGACAGATGAGAGAGAACGTGTAATAACTAACAGAGGAGAGAGAGAATAACGTGTAATAACTAACAGATGGAGGAGAGAAACGTGTAATAACTAACAGAGGAGAGAGAACGTGTAATAACAGATGGAGAGAGAACGTGTAATAACTAACAGAGGAGAGAAATGTGTAATAACTAACAGATGGAGAGAGAACGTAATAACTAACAGAGGAGAGAGAACGTGTAATAACTAACAGATGGAGAGAGAACGTGTAATAACGGACAGATGGAGAGAGAACGTAATAACTAACAGATGGAGAGAGAACGTGTAATAACTAGATGGAGAGAGAACGTGTAATAACTAACAGATGGAGAGAGAATAACTAATGGAGAGAGAACGTGTAATAACTAACAGATGGAGAGAGAACGTGTAATAACGGACAGATGGAGAGAGAACGTGTAATAACGGACAGATGGAGAGAGAACGTGTAATAACTAACAGATGGAGAGAACGTGTAATAACTAACAGATGGAGAGAGAACGTGTAATAACTAACAGATGGAGAGAGAACGTGTAATAACTAACAGATGGAGAGAGAACAATAACTAACAGATGGAGAGAAACGAATAACTAACAGATGGAGAGAGAACGTAATAACTAACAGAGGAGAGAGAACGTGTAATAACTAACAGAGGAGAGAGAAATAACGTGTAATAACTAACAGAGGAGAGAGAACGTGTAATAACTAACAGATGGAGAGAGAACGTGTAATAACTAACAGATGGAGAGAGAACGTGTAATAACTAACAGAGAACGTGTAATAACTAACAGAGAACGTGTAATAACTAACAGAGAACGTGTAATAACTAACAGAGGAGAGAGAACGTGTAATAACTAACAGATGAGAGAGAACGTGTAATAACTAACAGAGGAGAGAGAACGTGTAATAACTAACAGATGGAGAGAGAACGTGTAATAACTAACAGAGGAGAGAGAACGTGTAATAACTAACAGAGGAATAACTAACAGAGGAGAGAGAAGGTGTAATAACTAACAGATGGAGAGAGAACGTGTAATAACTAACAGAGGAGAGAGAACGTGTAATAACTAACAGATGGAGAGAGAACGTGTAATAACTAACAGATGGAGAGAACGTGTAATAACGGACAGATGGAGAGAGAACGTGTAATAACTAACAGATGGAGAGAGAACGTGTAATAACTAACAGAGGAGAGAGAACGTGTAATAACTAACAGATGGAGAGAGAACGTGTAATAACTAACAGATGGAGAGAGAACGTGTAATAACTAACAGATGGAGAGAACGTGTAATAACTAACAGATGGAGAGAGAACGTGTAATAACTAACAGAGGAGAGAGAACGTGTAATAACTAACAGAGGAGAGAGAACGTGTAATAACTAACAGATGGAATAACTAACAGAGGAGAGAGAACGTGTAATAACTAACAGAGGAGAGAGAACGTGTAATAACTAACAGAGGAGAATAACTAACAGAGAGGAGAGAGAACGTGTAATAACTAACAGATGGAGAGAGAACTAACAGCGGAGAGAGAACGTGTAATAACTAACAGAGGAGAGAGAACGTGTAATAACTAACAGAGGAGAGAGAACGTGTAATAACTAACAGATGGAGAGAGAACGTGTAATAACTAACAGAGAACGTGTAATATCTAACGGAGGAGTTAGAACGTGTAATAACTAACAGATGGGGAGAGAACGTGTAATAACTAACAGATGGAGAGAGAACGTGTAATAACTAACAGATGGAGAGAGAACGTGTAATAACTAACAGATGGAGAGAGAACGTGTAATAACTAACAGATGGAGAGAGAACGTGTAATAACTAACAGAGGAGAGAGAACGTGTAATAACTAACAGAGGAGAGAGTAGAACTAACAGAGGAGAGAGAACGTGTAATAACTAACAGAGAGAGAACGTGTAATAACTAACAGAGAGAGAACGTGTAATAACTAACAGAGGAGAGAGAACGTGTAATAACTAACAGATGGAGAGAGAATGTGTAATAACTAACAGAGGAGAGAGAACGTGTAATAACTAACAGATGGAGAGAGAACGTGTAATAACTAACAGAGGAGAGAGAATGTGTAATAACTAACAGAGGAGAGAGAACGTGTAATAACTAACAGAGGAGAGAGAACGTGTAATAACTAACAGAGGAGAGAGAACGTGTAATAACTAACAGATGGAGAGAGAACGTGTAATAACTAACAGAGGAGAGAGAACGTGTAATAACTAACAGAGGAGAGAGAACGTGTAATAACTAACAGAGGAGAGAGAACGTGTAATAACTAACAGAGGAGAGAGAACGTGTAATAACTAACAGAGGAGAGAGAACGTGTAATAACTAACAGATGGAGAGAGAACGTGGACAGAGAGAGAACGTGTAATAACTAACAGATGAGAGAGAACGTGTAATAACTAACAGAGGAGAGGAGAGAGAACGTGTAATAACTAACAGATGGAGAGAGAACGTGTAATAACTAACAGAGGAGAGAGAACGTGTAATAACTAACAGATGGAGAGAGAACGTGTAATAACTAACAGATGGAGAGAATAACTAACAGATGGAGAGAGAACGTGTAATAACTAACAGAGGAGAGAGAACGTGTAATAACTAACAGAGGAGAGAACGTGTAATAACTAACAGAGGAATAATAACAGAACAGAGAACGTGGAGAGAGAACAATAACTAACAGAGGAGAGAACGTGAATAACTAACAGTGTAATAACTAACAGATGGAGGAGAGAAACGTGTAATAACTAACAGAGGAGAGAGAATGTGTAATAACTAACAGATGGAGAGAGAAATAACTAACAGAGGAGAGAGAACGTGTAATAACTAACAGATGGAGAGAGAACGTAATAACTAACAGATGGAGAGAGAACGAGGAGAGAACGTAATAACTAACAGTAATAACGTGTAATAACTAACAGATGGAGAGAGAACGTGTAATAACTAACAGAGGAGAGAGAACGTGTAATAACTAACAGATGGAGAGAGAACGTGTAATAACTAACAGATGGAGAGAGAACGTGTAATAACTAACAGAGGAGAGAGAACGTGTAATAACTAACAGATGGAGAGAGAACGTGTAATAACTAACAGAGGAGAGAGAACATGTAATAACTAACAGAGGAGAGAGAATGTGTAATAACTAACAGATGGAGAGAGAACGTGTAATAACGGACAGATGGAGAACGTGTAATAACTAACAGATGGAGAGAACGTGTAATAACTAACAGAGAACGTGTAATAAGTAGAGTAGAGTCCCTCCCCATCTTCCCCCTGAAGCTAGGACAGCAGAGTCCCTCCCCATCTTCCCCCCTGAAGCTAGGACAGCAGAGTCCTTCCCCATCTTCCCCCTGAAGCTAGGACAGCAGAGTCCCTGTCCATCTTCCCCCTGAAGCTAGGACAGTAGAGTCCCTGTCCATCTTCCCCCTGAAGCTAGGACAGCAGAGTCCCTGTCCATCTTCCCCATGAAGCTAGGACAGCAGAGTCCCTCCCCATCTTCCCCCTGAAGCTAGGACAGTAGAGTCCCTCCCCATCTTCCCCCCTGAAGCTAGGACAGCAGAGTCCTTCCCCATCTTCCCCCTGAAGCTAGGACAGCAGAGTCCTTCCCCATCTTCCCCCTGAAGCTAGGACAGCAGAGTCCCTGTCCATCTTCCCCCTGAAGCTAGGACAGTAGAGTCCCTGTCCATCTTCCCCCTGAAGCTAGGACAGCAGAGTCCCTGTCCATCTTCCCCATGAAGCTAGGACAGCAGAGTCCCTCCCCATCTTCCCCCTGAAGCTAGGACAGTAGAGTCCCTCCCCATCTTCCCCCTGAAGCTAGGACAGCAGAGTCCCTGTCCATCTTCCCCCTGAAGCTAGGACAGCAGAGTCCCTGTCCATCTTCCCCCTGAAGCTAGGACAGCAGAGTCCCTGTCCATCTTCCCCCTGAAGCTAGGACAGCAGAGTCCCTGTCCATCTTCCCCCTGAAGCTAGGACAGCAGAGTCCCTGTCCATCTTCCACCCTGAAGCTAGGACAGCAGAGTCCCTGTCCATCTTCCCCCTGAAGCTAGGACAGCAGAGTCCCTCCCCATCTTCCCCCTGAAGCTAGGACAGCAGAGTCCCTGTCCATCTTCCCCCTGAAGCTAGGACAGCAGAGTCCCTGTCCATCTTCCCCCCGAAGCTAGGACAGCAGAGTCCCTCCCCATCTTCCCCCTGAAGCTAGGACAGCAGAGTCCCTGTCCATCTTCCCCCCGAAGCTAGGACAGCAGAGTCCCTCCCCATCTTCCCCCTGAAGCTAGGACAGCAGAGTCCCTGTCCATCTTCCCCCTGAAGCTAGGACAGCAGAGTCCCTGTCCATCTTCCCCCCGAAGCTAGGACAGCAGAGTCCCTGCCCATCGTCCGAAAACCTCTTTGAGTATCTTAAATAACTCTCAAAGAGTATCTTAAATAACTGTCACGGTGCTCCATCTCTCTGAACAGAGCAGATAAATGTGTGTGTGTTTGTATGTTTGTGTGTGTGCGTATGTATGTGTTTTGTGTAATGAGACAAGTGTAAGGTTTATGTTTAATTGGGAAAACAATGTTTTCCCTGACTGTTCATTTTCTACAGCATGTCAGACCATCTTCCCTGAGGACACAAACCTAATCAGAGGCACACTGTTTTCTCCTCCACTTCTGTGTGTGTGTCTGTCTGTGTGTGTGTGTCTGTCTGTGTGTGTGCGCATGTGCGTGTGCGTGCGTGTGTGTGTAGGAATGATGGAAGCAGTCATGCAGTACTGGTAAGCCCATGGTTGTCTCGCTCTCTTGCGTCCAGACATGTGCAGCATACATCTCTTCTCATTACAAACTCCCCTCTTTCTCTCTCTGTCTCTCTCCATTGCCCCCTCTCCCCCAGAAAATCCCTCTGTCTTACCATTCTTCATCTCTCCTTAAATTCCTTCTCTCCATCCCTCCCCTCCCACCTTAATCCAACCTCTCTATTACCCTCTAACTGACACACATCCCCCAACCTTCTCCCCTCTGTCCCCTATAACAACCCCTCCTCACCCAGAGGTGACCTCTCCTTCATGTTCACACCAACCCTCCACCCTTCTCCCCCTTCAACCCTCCACCCTCTCCCCCTTCAACCCCCCACCCCCACCCTCTCCCCCTTCAACCCTCCACCCTCTCCCCCTTAAACCCTCTACTCTCTCCCCCTTCAACCTCCCACCTTCTCCCCTTCAACCCTCCACCCTCTCTCCCTTCAACCTCCCACCTTCTCCCCTTCAACCCTCCACCCTCTCCCCCTTCAATCCTCCACTCTCTCCCCCTTCAACCTCCCACCTTCTCCCCCTTCAACCCCCCACTCTCTTCCCCTTCAACCCTCTCACTCTCCCTCTTCAACCCTCCACTCTCTCCCTCTTCAACCCTCCACCCCCACCCTCTTCCACTTCAACCCACCACCCCCACACTCTCCCCTTCAACCCCCACCCCCGCCCCTCTCCCCCTTCAACCCCCCACCCCCATCATCTCCCCTTCAACCCCCCCCCCCACCCTCTCCCCCTTCAACACTCCACCCTCTCCCCCTTCAAACCTTCAACCCCCCACCCTCTCCCCCTTCAACACTCCACCCTCTCCCCCTTCAAACCTTCAACCCCCACCCTCTCCCCTTCAACCCTCCACCCTCTCCCCCTTCAACCCTCCACCCTCTCCCCTTCAACCCCCCACCCTCTCCCCTTCAACCCTCCACCCTCTCCCCCTTCAACCCCCCACCCCCCACCCTCTACCCCTTCAACCCCCCACCCTCTCCCACTTCAACCTCCCATCTTCTCCCCCTTCAACCCTACACCCTCTCCCCTTCCACCCTCCACCCTCTCCCCTTCAACCCTCCACCCTCTCCCCCTTTAATCCCCCACCCTCTCCCCTTCAACCCTCCACCCTCTCCCCTTCAACCCTCCACCCTCTCCCCCCTCAATCCCCCACCCTCTCCCCCTCCACCCTCTCCCTTCAACCCTCCACCCTCTCCCCTTCAACCCCCCAACCCTCTCCCCCTTCAACCTCCCACCCTCTCCCCCTGCACCCTCTCTCCCTTCAACCCTCCACCCTCTCCCCCTTCAACCCCCCACCCTTCCCTTTCTACCCTAATTGGTTATTTTACACAACAACCTTTTGAACATGTTTGTCTCCTTTTGTGTCTGCTTGTGTGTGTGTTTTCTACGGTGTGTGTGTGTGTGTGTGTGTGTGTGTGTGTGTGTGTGTGTGTGTGTGTGTGTGTGTGTGAGCGAGAGCATTCATTAGTAGCAATCTAGCAGTGAATATGTCATTCTGCCGAGAGAGCAGAGGACCATCTATCCTGCTACAACGTCCCCCTAGGGACCAGAGGGGTTGGGCGCTGGAGAACGAGGGTTGGCGCTGTGTGCTACTAATGAAGGCTCTCGCACACGCACGCAAAGACACATACACGCACGCATGCACACTCGCGCACGCACACACACACACACACACACACACGCTACTATCACTGATGGAATTCTACTCTACTCTGCATGGGTGGGAGCGGAGTATTTGTAGGGATGTGTGTGTCTGGTGGGGGTAGGGTTCTTAAGGGATGTGTGTGTCTGGTGGGGGTAGGGTTCTTAAGGGATGTGTGTGTCTGGTGGGGGTAGGGTTCTTAAGGGATGTGTGTGTCTGGTGGGGGTAGGGTTCTTAAGGGATGTGTGTGTCTGGTGGGGGTAGGGTTCTTAAGGGATGTGTGTGTCTGGTGGGGGTAGGGTTCTTAAGGGATGTGTGTGTCTGGTGGGGGTAGGGTTCTTAAGGGATGTGTGTGTCTGGTGGGGGTAGGGTTCTTAAGGGATGTGTGTGTCTGGTGGGGGTAGGGTTCTTAAGGGTTGTGGGGGTAGGGTTCTTAAGGGATGTGTGTGTCTGGTGGGGGTAGGGTTCTTAAGGGATGTTTGTGTCTGGTGGGGGTAGGGTTCTTAAGGGATGTGTGTGTCTGGTGGGGGTAGGGTTCTTAAGGGATGTGTGTTTGGTGGGGGTAGGGTTCTTAAGGGATGTGTGTGTCTGGTGGGGGTAGGGTTCTTAAGGGATGTGTGTGTCTGGTGGGGGTAGGGTTCTTAAGGGATGTGTGTCTGGTGGGGGTAGGGTTCTTAAGGGATGTGTGTGTCTGGTGGGGGTAGGGTTCTTAAGGGATGTGTGTCTGGTGGGGGTAGGGTTCTTAAGGGATGTGTGTGTCTGGTGGGGGTAAGGTTCTTAAGGGATGTGTGTGTCTGGTGGGGGTAGGGTTCTTAAGGGATGTGTGTCTGGTGGGGGTAGGGTTCTTAAGGGATGTGTGTCTGGTGGGGGTAGGGTTCTTAAGGGATGGGTGTGTCTGGTGGGGGTAGGGTTCTTAAGGGATGTGTGTCTGGTGGGGGTAGGGTTCTTAAGGGATGTGTGTGTCTGGTGGGGGTAGGGTTCTTAAGGGATGTGTGTGTCTGGTGGGGGTAGGGTTCTTAAGGGATGTGTGTCTGGTGGGGGTAGGGTTCTTAAGGGATGTGTGTCTGGTGGGGGTAGGGTTCTTAAGGGATGGGTGTGTCTGGTGGGGGTAGGGTTCTTAAGGGATGTGTGTCTGGTGGGGGTAGGGTTCTTAAGGAATGTGTGTCTGGTGGGGGTAGGGTTCTTAAGGGATGTGTGTGTCTGGTGGGGGTAGGGTTCTTAAGGGATGTGTGTCTGGTGGGGGTAGGGTTCTTAAGGGATGTGTGTGTCTGGTGGGGGTAGGGTTCTTAAGGGATGTGTGTCTGGTGGGGGTAGGGTTCTTAAGGGATGTGTGTGTCTGGTGGGGGTAGGGTTCTTAAGGGATGTGTGTCTGGTGGGGGTAGGGTTCTTAAGGGATGTGTGTCTGGTGGGGGTAGGGTTCTTAAGGGATGTGTGTCTGGTGGGGGTAGGGTTCTTAAGGGATGGGTGTGTCTGGTGGGGGTAGGGTTCTTAAGGGATGTGTGTGTCTGGTGGGGGTAGGGTTCTTAAGGGATGTGTGTCTGGTGGGGGTAGGGTTCTTAAGGGATGTGTGTGTCTGGTGGGGGTAGGGTTCTTAAGGGATGTGTGTCTGGTGGGGGTAGGGTTCTTAAGGGATGTGTGTGTCTGGTGGGGGTAGGGTTCTTAAGGGATGTGTGTCTGGTGGGGGTAGGGTTCTTAAGGGATGTGTGTGTCTGGTGGGGGTAGGGTTCTTAAGGGATGTGTGTCTGGTGGGGGTAGGGTTCTTAAGGGATGTGTGTCTGGTGGGGGTAGGGTTCTTAAGGGATGGGTGTGTCTGGTGGGGGTAGGGTTCTTAAGGGATGTGTGTCTGGTGGGGGTAGGGTTCTTAAGGGATGTGTGTCTGGTGGGGGTAGGGTTCATAAGGGATGTGTGTCTGGTGGGGGTAGGGTTCTTAAGGGATGGGTGTGTCTGGTGGGGGTAGGGTTCTTAAGGGATGTGTGTCTGGTGGGGGTAGGGTTCTTAAGGGATGTGTGTCTGGTGGGGGTAGGGTTCATAAGGGATGTGTTTTTGGAAGATGGGCATTTACTCTTCAGGGGGAAGCTGGTTCCACCATTGGGGTACAGGACAGAGAAGAGCTTTGAGTGGGAGCTGCCCTCCCGTAGGGGTGGGAGGGTCAAGAGACCTGAGGTGGCAGAACGGAGTGTAGGGTTTCAGCATAGCCTGAAGGTAGGGAGGGGCAGCTCCTCTCACTGTTCCGTAGGTAAGCACCATGGTCTTGTAGCAGATGCGAGCTTCAACTAGCAGCCAGTGAAGTGTGAGGAGGAGTGGGGTGACATGAGAGAACTTGGGAAAGTTGAAAACCAGACAGGCTGCTGCATTCTGGATAAGTTGCAAGCTTATTGCCTGCCTTGTGAGTTGGAGTGGACTAGGAAAGATGAGGTCAAGCTTATTGCCTGCCTTGTGAGTTGGAGTGGACTAGGAAAGATGAGGTCAAGCTTATTGCCTGCCTTGTGAGTTGGAGTGGACTAGGAAAGATGAGGTCAAGCTTATTGCCTGCCTTGTGAGTTGGAGTGGACTAGGAAAGGGTGAGGTCAAGCTTATTGCCTGCCTTGTGAGTTGGAGTGGACTGGGAAAGATGAGGTCAAGCTTATTGCCTGCCTTGTGAGTTGGAGTGGACTGGGAAAGATGAGGTCAAGCTTATTGCCTGCCTTGTGAGTTGGAGGGGACTAGGAAAGATGAGGTCAAGCTTATTGCCTGCCTTGTGAGTTGGAGTGGACTGGGAAAGATGAGGTCAAGCTTATTGCCTGCCTTGTGAGTTGGAGTGGACTAGGAAAGGGTGAGGTCAAGCTTATTGCCTGCCTTGTGAGTTGGAGTGGACTGGGAAAGGGTGAGGTCAAGCTTATTGCCTGCCTTGTGAGTTGGAGTGGACTAGGAAAGGGTGAGGTCAAGCTTATTGCCTGCCTTGTGAGTTGGAGTGGACTAGGAAAGGGTGAGGTCAAGCTTATTGCCTGCCTTGTGAGTTGGAGTGGACTAGGAAAGGGTGAGGTCAAGCTTATTGCCTGCCTTGTGAGTTGGAGTGGACTGGGAAAGATGAGGTCAAGCTTATTGCCTGCCTTGTGAGTTGGAGGGGACTAGGAAAGATGAGGTCAAGCTTATTGCCTGCCTTGTGAGTTGGAGTGGACTGGGAAAGATGAGGTCAAGCTTATTGCCAGCCTTGTGAGTTGGAGGGGACTGGGAAAGATGAGGTCAAGCTTATTGCCTGCCTTGTGAGTTGGAGTGGACTAGTAAAGGGTGAGGTCAAGCTTATTGCCTGCCTTGTGAGTTGGAGGGGACTAGGAAAGATGAGGTCAAGCTTATTGCCTGCCTTGTGAGTTGGAGTGGACTGGGAAAGATGAGGTCAAGCTTATTGCCTGCCTTGTGAGTTGGAGTGGACTAGGAAAGGGTGAGGTCAAGCTTATTGCCTGCCTTGTGAGTTGGAGTGGACTGGGAAAGGGTGAGGTCAAGCTTATTGCCTGCCTTGTGAGTTGGAGTGGACTAGGAAAGGGTGAGGTCAAGCTTATTGCCTGCCTTGTGAGTTGGAGTGGACTAGGAAAGGGTGAGGTCAAGCTTATTGCCTGCCTTGTGAGTTGGAGGGGACTAGGAAAGATGAGGTCAAGCTTATTGCCTGCCTTGTGAGTTGGAGTGGACTGGGAAAGATGAGGTCAAGCTTATTGCCTGCCTTGTGAGTTGGAGTGGACTAGGAAAGGGTGAGGTCAAGCTTATTGCCTGCCTTGTGAGTTGGAGTGGACTGGGAAAGGGTGAGGTCAAGCTTATTGCCTGCCTTGTGAGTTGGAGGGGACTGGGTGAGGTCAAAAGAGGCAAGGAGGGGAAAGAGAGAGTTGGTAAGAAATGAATCGAAGGCAGACTTCGGGAGGTTGAAGTCACCAGAATGAATGATTTGACGTTTGGAGAAATGGAACAATACAGAGGAGCAGGAGCAACAAAAAAAAACCTTCAAAATTTGACGTTTGGAGAATGTGGATGAATGTATGATTCTGCAGTGAGACTGTGAGAGCTTGTTGTAACACAAATGGTTTCGGTGCGTATGACCGTGTCTCTTTTCAGTTTGGGAATGAGTTCCTTTTCCTTGTGTTTAAAATGGCAGTATCCATTCTGTGTCAGTATAGATACGTATTGTTAGACTTCAGTGCAGCTTTTGACATTATCGATCATAGTCTGCTGCTGGGAAAAAATTATTTGTGTTATGCCTTTACACCACCTGCTATAATGTGGATAAAGAGTTACTTGTCTAACAGAACACAGAGGGTGTTCTTTTAATGGAAGCCTCTCAAACATAATCCAGGTAGAAGCAGGAATTCCCCAGGGTAGCTGTTTAGGCCCCTTACTTTTTTCAATCTTTACTAATGACATGCCACTGGCTTTGAGTAAAGCCAGTGTGTCTATGTAGGCGATGACTCAACACTATACACGTCGGCTACTACAGCGACTGAAATGACTGCAACACTTAACAAAGAGCTGCAGTTTGTTTCGGAATGGGTAGCAAGGAATAAGTTAGTCCTAAATATTTCCAAAACTAAAAGCATTGTATTTGGGACAAATCATTCACTAAACCCTAAACCTCAACTACATCTCGTAATGAATAATATGGAAATTGAGCAAGTTGAGGTGATGGTCAAAACATATTGATACAACAGCAGCTAAGATGGGGAGAAGTCTGTCCATGATAAAGCACTGCTCTGCCTTCTTAACAACACTATCAACAAGGCAGGTCCTACAGGCCCTGGTTTTGTCGCACCTGGACTACTGTTCAGTAGTGTGGTCAGGTGCCACAAAGAGGGACTTGGGAAATTTGCAGTTTGGCTCAGAACAGGGCACCATGGCTGGCCCTTAAAAGTACACGGAGCGTTAACATTAATTACATGCATGTCAATCTCTCATGGCTCAGTGGAAGAGAGATCGACTTCCTTATTACTTGTTTTTGTAAGAGGTGTTGATGTGCTGAAGGTACCGAGCTATCTGTTTAAAATACTAGCTTGGACACCCATGCATACCCCACAAGACATGCCACCAGAGGTCTCTTCACAGTCCCCAAGTCCAGAACAGACTATGGGAGGGGCAAAGTACTACATAGAGCCATGACTACATGGAAGTCTATTCCTCATCAATTAAGTGATGAAAGCAGTAGAATCTGTTTCAAACAGCAGGTAAAAATACAGCTCATTGAACAGCGTGGACTGTGAAGCAACACAAACATAGGCACAGACACATTCATATACACACATGATAACATACGCACTATACACACACGTACATATGGATTTTGCGTTGTAGATATGTGGTAGTGGAGTAGGGGCCTGAGGGCGCACAGTGTGTTGTGAATTCTGTAATGAATGTATTATAATGTTTTAAAAATGGTATAACTGCCTTAATTTTGCCAGGCCCCAGGATAAGTAGCAGTTGCCTTGGCAGCAGCTAATGGGGATCCATAATAAATACAAATGTCGTTAAACCATTATACAATTCTGGGGAAAATACGTAAAACCATTCTGTACCTTCTGACACACACACACACACACACACACACACACACACACACACACACACACACACACACACACACACACACACACACACACACACACACACACACACACACACACACACACACACACACACACACACACACACACACACACACATGCACAAGCCCACACACTGTACCTTCTGATATTGTTCTATGTTGGACTTAGCCCTCTCAGATCTGCCTGGCTGGCAATTGTTTATGCTAATGTCTGTGTAGAGTAGAGTGGGTGGTATTTACAGAGATGGAATAGGAGATGGGTAACGTTACCCAGGGGTTGAAGAATGACAGCAGTTTGCACCCCATCTCTTTCTCTCTCTATTCTTCTCTCGTATCCTCAGTCTCTATCTTTCATTCTATTTCTCCACCCTTTCCCTCCTCAGTCCATCCATCTATCCTCTCCATTCTGCCATCCACAGATCTCCCTCCCTTCAGTCATCAATCAGGTGAGGGGGAAACAGGGGGAGGAAGTAGGGCAGATGGGGATAGATAAGGAAGAGAGACATGAGCTAAATGAGGCCGTTGACTGTTATCCGAGAGGTGGAGGAAAAGCTGTTGTCATTAGATGTTGCATAGTGTTTGGTTTGGACAGCATGCTTGGCTAGAGAGACAAGTCAAATACAATTAAGGGTAGAGAGGAGGATGGCATTGCACTGGATAATATATGCAGGGGTAGAAAAAACACATAAGCACACTTGCACACATACATGTGCGCGCACACACACACACACACACAAACTGTGGTCCTAACTGAGACATTTAGCCTGCAGGTTTGAAGACTAAACTAATTGGTTAAACACTAAATAAACTCAGCATTATTCTGGAGAGTAGACATTTACAGGGCAGAGCTAGTTCGTTAGTGTTTAGAAATGGAAAGGATTTTAATGCAATGTCTAATGCAGTGTTCCTCAACCTGCAGTTCGGGGACCAGCACTGGCACACGACACAGTGGCAAGAAAAAGTATGTCAACCCTTTGGAAATACCTGGATTTCTGCATAAATTAGTCATACAATTTTATCTGATCTTCATCTTAGTCACAACAATAGACAAACACAGTGTGCTTAAACTAAAAACACACAAATGATTGTATTTTTCTTGTCTATATTGAACACATCATTTAAACATTCACCGTGTAGGTTGGGGAAAGTATGTGAACCCCGAGGCTAATGACTTCTCCAAAAGCTAATTGGAGTCAGGAGTCAGCTAACCTGGAGTCCAATCAATGAGATGAGATTGGAGATGAGGGTTAGAGCTGCCCTGCCCTATAAAAAACACTCACAAAATTTGAGTTTGCTATTCAGAAGAATCATTGCCTGATGTGAACCATGCCTCGAACAAAAGAGTTCTCAGAAGAATTGCTGACTTGGAAAGGGTTACAAAAGTATCTCTAAAAGCCTTGATGTTCATCAGTCCACGGTAAGACAAATTGTCTATAAGTGGAGAAAGTTCAGCCCTGTTGCTACTCTACTTAGGTGTGGCCATCCTGTAAAGATGACTGGAAGAGGCAGCGCAGAATGCTCAATGACGTTAAGAAGAATCCTAGAGTGTCAGCTAAAGACTTACAGAAACCTATGGAACATGCTAACATCTCTGATACGTAAAACACTAAACCAGAATGGTGTTCATGTGAGGACACCACGGAAGAAGCCACTGCTGTCCAAAAAAAATCATTGCTGAACATCTGAAGTTCGCAAAAGAGCACCTGGATTTTCCACAGCGCTTCTGGCAAAATATTCTGTAGACAGATTACACGGTTTCAGTCAGTTCTACAATGGATGTGAAAGGACTATAGCTTGCCAGTCCTTGGTATAAAATCAGTTGAAAAAAGCACATTTTTCCTAATTTCTTGAATATTAAAAACATGAATAGTATTTTGCACATTATATTAGCTTGCTTTGCACTCTTGCAGGGTGAGCTCCTGAGAAAGATAGTCAAAGAGAGAATACTGAACGCTGAGCGAAGACCTCTATTGGTCACTGGGTCACTCCTCCCTCCATCTCCCTCCTCCTCCTCCTTTTTGCAGTTAATTGAATGTCAATTAGTGAGAGAATCTCCCGTGTTTGTGTATTGTGTGCCGTACACTTGTAGCCTGGACACGCTCACTATGTAAGAAACCGCGTAGTGTAAAGAATGTGCACATTAGTATGCATTTGCCTAATTATACTACATAATGGGTGCCTAGGGTACCCATGGGTTACCTATGTGGTCCAGGTTCTGAGAGATAATTCATTGTTCGGTAATGTCATATAACTTAACCAGGCAGGTTGACTGTGATACAAGTCAGGATTCGATGTTCATCCATGTGTGACGATGCCGGGAGATGATGGAAACCTGCCACTAGGGGCAATAGTAAGTGCTGTCACCTTCAAATAGGTTTAGGTTTTGGTTTTGCTAGGGTGTTGGGGATGGTGGATTCCGCCTATGATTCTCAAGGTTGCAGTTTCAAATCCAGCGATAGAAAGCTGATCTTGATATTTTTGTTTTAAGCCTATCCCAAACCTTAACCCTTACCTTAACCATTCAGAGTTCATGCCTAACCTTAACATTAAACACTTTGAAATTTGACGTTTGGAACAACTTTGAAATTAGTGTAGCTGGTGCATGAAGTCAATGCGCATGAGAGCAAATTGAGTGAGCAACATACTTTACTCAAAACATAAAGGCACAAGGTAAAGAAATACACTTGACCAATAACCAACGGTAAATATTATGCACGGGTGAACACAGCACCCTTCGAAAAAACCAACCATCATGAACCGAACTGAACATAGAAATAATCACGCACAACAAACATGGGGGAAACAGAAGGTTAAATTCATGAACAAGTAATTGGGGAATGAAAACCAGGTGTGTTGAAAACAAAGACAAAACCAATGGAAAATCAAAGGTGGATCAGCAATGGCTAGAAGACCGGTGACGTCGAACGCCGCACGAACAAGGAGAGGGACCAACTTCGGGGAAAGTCGTGAAAGAATGTCTAATTCTGATGTGAGACTGAGGGCTTGTAGGACTTGAAAATGTCTAAAATCAGTATTTCTTGTCATATTAAAGCAAAACTTGGACAGCAATGGTAAGAGATAAAACACACGTCAATTTGAACTATGTAACATTTGACCTGAAATCAAGTTTTCAGGTCGATTCCACAATGCTAGTAGTACAACACAGAAATGATCGATAATCGGAGACAGAATGTCGTTTTAAAAGTTTTCCATGAACATGGTCTAAATCATGTTTGACACCATTTTTATTGAAAAGCTAGTGCAGTACTGGTAGGAGAGATGATAGGAACACTATGAGACCATTTTCAGCTTGTTGCAACTGTGAAATATTGTGTTAAACAGTTTTACATTAACGACTCTCTCCAGCACTGTGCAGGTGGCTTCAACTGAAATAATGAGCCTTCCCCAGTTTACTGTGATAGCTGAGTGAACATCAAATCACATTTTATTGGTCACATACACATGGTTAGCAGATGTTAATGCGAGTGTAGTGAAATGGTTGTGCTTCTAGTTCCGACCGTGCAGTAATATCTAACAAGTAATCTAACAATTTCACAACAACTACCTAATACACACAAGTGGAGAGGAATGAATGAGAATATGTACATATAAATATATGGATGAGCGATGGCTGAACGGCATAGGCATGATGCAGTAGATGGTATAGAGTACAGTATATATATGTAAGTCGCTCTGGATAAGAGCGTCTGCTAAATGACTTAAATGTAAATGTAAATGTCAACATTATATTAAGTGGCATTGTTTAAAGTGACTAGTGATACATTTATTACATCCAATTTTTAATTATTAAAGTGGCTAGAGATTTGAGTCTGTATGTTGGCAGCAGCCACTCAATGTTAGTGATTGCTGTTTAACAGTCTGATGGCCTTGAGATAGAAGCTGTTTTTCAGTCTCTCGGTCCCAGCTTTGATGCACTTGTACTGACCTCGCCTTCTGGATGATAGCGGGGTGAACAGGCAATGGCTCGGGTGGTTGTTGTCCTTGATGATCGTTTTGGCCTTCCTGTGACATGGGGTGCTGTAGGTGTCCTGGAGGGCAGGGAGTTTGCCCCTGGTGCGTTGTGCAGACCTCACTACCCTCTGGAGAGCCTTACGGTTGTGGGCGGAGCAGTTGCCGTACCAGGCGGTGATACAGCCCTACAGGATGCTCTCGATTGAGCGTCTGTAAAAGTTTGTGAGTGTTTTTGGTGACAAGCTTCTTCAGCCTCCTGTCTATGTGGGTGGACCATTTCAGTTTGTCCGTGATGTGTACCCCGAGGAACTTAAAACTTTCCACCTCCTCCACTACATTCCCGTCGATGTGGATAGGGGGGTGCTCCCTCTGCTGTTTCCTGAAGTCCACGATCATCTCCTGTGTTTTGTTGACGTTGAGCGAGAGGTTATTTTCCTGACACCACACTCCGAGTGCCTTCCCCTCCTCCCTGTAGGCCGTCTCGTCGATGTTGGTAGTCAAGCCTACTACTCTAGTGTCGTCTGCAAACTTGATGATTGAGTTGGAGGCATGCATGGCCACGCAGTCATGGGTAAACAGGGAGTACAGGAGAGGGCTGAGAACGCACCCTTGTGGGGCCCCAGTGTTGAGGATCAGCGGGGTGTAGATGTTGTTTCCTACCCTCACCACCTGGGGGCGGCCTGTCAGAAAGCCCAGGACCCAGTTGCACAGGGCGTGGTCGAGACCCAGGATCTCGAGCTTAATGACGAGTTAATGAACAGCATTATGAACAGCATTATTACATAGGTATTCCTCTTGTCCAGATGGGTTAGGGAAGTGTGATTGCGATTCCGTCATCTGTTGCCTTATTGGGGGCAGTAAGCAAATTGGAGTGTGTCAAGTAGGGTGGAGGTGATATGATCCTTGACTAGTCTCTCAAAGCACTTCATGATGACGGAAGTGAGTGCTATGGGGCTACAGTCATTTAGCTCAGTTACCTTCGCTTTCTTGGGAACAGGAACAGTGGTGGTTCTCTTGAAGCATGTGGGAACATGGTAGTGGGATAGGGATTGTTTGAACATGTTCATAGGCAGACTCGGACATGCTGTGTGTGTCTTATGTTGGAGACCTCTCCCCTTTACAGCCTTGGCCTCCCAATTAGCTTTACTTCTCCCTTTGGGTAAGAACAGAATATTCCCTCTCTCCCTCTAATGAGGTAGTTGTTGAACCATGGCTTTCTCTCTTCCTTTCTCTCTCCCTCCTCTCTTGCTTTCTCTCTCCCGCTCCCCTCTCTCTCCCTCTCTTGCTCTCTCCCTCTCCCTCCCTCTCTTGCTCTCCCCTCTCTCTTGCTCTCTCTCTCCCTCTCTCTTGCTCTCCCTCTCTCTTGCTCTCCCTCTCTCTTGCTCTCCCTCTCCCCCTCTCTCTTGCTCTCTCTTTCTCCCTCTCTCACTCCTCTCTCTCCCTCTCTTGCTCTCCCTCTCCCCTCTCTCTCTGCTCTCGTCTTCTCTGTGTTTTTCTCTTAATTGATAGTGAAGTTGTCCTGTTCCCAGACTCATAATTCTGAATGTAGTATGAATGTGATATTTCCCCTCCTGCTCCTCTTCTCTGACCCACTAAAACACGGTCTTCAACTGAAGCTATCGATGGAGAATCAAAGATAATACGTTATTGGTCGTACAAGATGAGAGCAGGGAGAGAGGGACAGTGTCAGTTAATTTGCATTAATCAGTGAGGGGTCATCATAGCCAGGGGTCAACAGCAGGAAAGGGCAAACAGCTGTCCGTTAGATGCAGACACACTCACTTACACGTATGTATGAACACATACACAGGGGAAAGGGGGATACAGTTGAAGTCGGAAGTTTACATACACCTAGGTTGTAGTCAACGTGTTCACGCTACACGTTCCCGCCTGAAGGTACCACGTTCATCTGTACAAACAATCGTATGCAAGTATAAACATCATGGGACCACACGGCTGTCATACCGCTCAGAAAGGAGACGCGTTCTGTCTCCTAGAGATGAACGTACTTTGGTGCGAAAAGTGCAAATCAATCCCAGAACAATAGCAAAGGACCTTGTGAAGATGCTGGAGGAAACAGGTACAAAAGTATCTATATCCACAGTAAAACGAGTCCTATATCGACATAACCTGAAAGGCCACTCAGCAAGGAAGAAGCCACTGCTCCAAACCCGACATAAAAAGACAGACTACGGTTTGCAACTGCACATGGGGACAAAAATCATACTTTTTGGAGAAATGTCCTCTGGTCTGATGACACAAAAATAGAACTGTTTGGCCATCATGACCATCGTTATGTTTGGAGTAAAAAGGGGGAGGCTTGCAAGCCGAAGAACACCATCCCAACCGTGAAGCACATGGGCGGCAGCATCATGTTGTGGGGGTGCTTTGCTGCAGGAGGGACTGGTGTACTTCACAAAATAGATTGCATTTTGAGGAAGGAAAATTATGTGGATATATTGAAGCAACATCTCAAGACATCAGTCAGGAAGTTTAAGCTTGGTCGCAAATGGGTCTTCCAAATAGACAATGACCCCAACCATACTTCCAAAGTTGTGTCAAAATGGATTAAGGACAACAAAGTCAAGGTAATGGAGTGGCCATCACAAAGCCCTGACTTCAATTTGTGGGCAGAACTGAAGTGTGTGCAAGCAAGGAGGCCTACAAACCTGACTTAGTTAAACCAGCTCTGTCAGGAGGAATGGGCCAAAATTCACCCAACTTATTTTGAGAAGCTTGTGGAATGCTACCCGGAACGTTTGACCTAAGTTAAACAATTTAAAGGCAGTGTATGCAAACTTCTGACCCACTGGGAATGTAATGAAATAAATAAATTCTGAAATAAATCATTCTCTACTATTATTCTGACATTTCACATTCTTAAAATAAAGTGGGGATCCTAACTAGTGGTGAGATAGTTGGGCCAGTAACTGGAAGGTTGCTGGATCGAATCCCAAAGCTGACAGGGTAAAAATCTCTCGTTCTGCCCTGAGTTGCTGTGGATGTTGATTAAGGCAGCTGCCCACAGCTCTCTGATTCAGAGGGTTAAATGCAGAAGACATATTTCAGTTGAAGGCATTCAGTTGTACAACTGACTAGCTCCAGTTGAAGTCGGAAGTTTACATAGACCTTAGCCAATTCCTGACATTTAATCCGAGTAACAATTCCCTGTCTTAACAGCTAACAGTGGGTTAACTGCCTTGCTCAGGGCAGAACAAGAGCTTCGGGATTCGATCCAGCAACCTTCCAGTTATTGGCCCAACGATCTAACCACTAGGCTACCTGCACACACAAATACACTGCTGTCAGGTACCAAACCTTAATTTCCATGACTACCAAATCTGTGGCTTTTCCAGGGAGATCGTCCAAGATTGACTTAGAAATTGGACTTCTATCCATGTCCTGAGGATGTTGGAAAATTCCTTCAAATGCCTTAAAAACAGTGAGTGCAATTACCATCAAGTAGGCTTTGCTAGGGTGCAGTGGATGGGTGCAATCTCATGACTGGATCAGAAGGTTGCGTCTTCAATCCCAGTGGTGCACACATTATTTACCAAACCTATTCCTAACCTTAACCCTGACCTTAACTATTCGGAGTTAGTCCTTAAACTTAACCCTTAACTTCAAAACCTGACGTTTGGAGAAATGGAACGATAAAGAGCAGAAATAGCAACCCAGGGTGTCAAAAACATTTTGAAAGTTGATGTTTGGATCAACTTAAAAATAAATTGTTTTGAGAAACGTGGATAAAATGTCTAATTCTGCAGGGAGACTGTGGGAGCTTGTTGAGCCACCACTTCAGTTATGTTCTGTCTGCACACCACACACACACACACACACACACACACACACACACACACACACACACACACACACACACACACACACACACACACACACACACACACACACACACACACACACGCGGATTCTGGCAAGATCCTATGAGAGGGTCTGGCTGTGCTTCAGTACCTGTATCTCTCGGTGAATTATCTTCTCATACACATTGATTTGGTTGAGAAACCTCTGGATGAATGTGTGTTGTTGCACCAGAAGTTCCCAGTAGAGCTACTCTCTCCTCTCCGGTGCTCGTGTGGCTGAGGGGGGGCTTATCTGGTCCAACATGTCCAGCTCTGTCACAGAGCTGAAAGAGACTACTGGCCTCAAATATACAGTATCTCTCCTTCATGAATTACCAGCTAATGGATCACTGTGTGTGTGTGTGTGTGTGTGTGTGTGTGTGTGTGTGTGTGTGTGTGTGTGTGTGTGTGTGTGTGTGTGTGTGTGTGTGTGTGTGTGTGTGTGTGTGTGTGTGTGATGACTGCTGTGTGTGTGCGTGTTCTGTAATTGCAAGTGAAGCAGCAGACTGCTGAATATGTTGGAGAGGAGGCAAGCTGTGTGTCGGTGTGTGGTGAGGAGGGGAGCTGGGCTGTTCCAGGTGGTTTCCATGGGGACCGGTTGAGGGAGGAATGGAGGCCTGCCTCTTTCTTGCACTCTGTTGTTCAGTAGTCTCTAGGGAATGTTCTACTGTTCCCTGAGCATGTTAGACACACATGGAGAGAGACAGGAAGCTTAACCTGACTACTCTCCTCTACTCATCCTCTTTCCTCATCCTCTTCTCTCTCCTCATCCTCATCTTCCTCTCTCCATCCTCTCTCCTCGTCCTCTTCTCTCTCCTCATCCTCTCTCCTCATCTTCTTCTATCTCCTCATCTTTGCTCTCCTCATCCTCATCTTCTTCTCTCTACTCATCCTCTCCTCATCCTCTCTCCTCTCCTCATCTTCTTCTCTCTTCTCTCCTCATCCTCTCTCCTCTCCTCATCTTCTTCTCTCTTCAAACATCATCCTCTCCTCATCCTCTCTCCTCATCTTCTTCTCTCTCATCTCCTCATCTTCTTCTCTCTCCTCTCCTCATCCTCTCCTCATCCTCTCTCCTCATCCTCTTCTCTCTCGTCTCCTCTCCTCATCCTCTCTCCTCATCTTCTCCTCTCCTCATCCTCTTCTCTCTCCTCTCTTCTTTTCTCTCCTCATCCTCATCTTCTTCTCTATTCTTATCTTCTCTCTCCTCATCCTCACCTTCTTCTCCTTCCTCATCCTCTTTCCTCTCCTCATCTTCTTCTCTCTCCTCTCCGCTCATTTTCATACTGTCTTTATTCTTGTGTGTTATCTCACTGAGCACCTTCTCTTTCCTGAACCACCCCCATTACATTTAAATGTTTGATGTAGAGGTCTACCGATTATGATTTTTCAACGCCGATACTGATTATTGGGGGGGGGGGGAGCCGATACCGATTAATCGGCCAATTTTTATTTATTTATTTATTTATTTGTAATAATGACAATTACAACAATACTGAATGAACCCTTATTTTAACTTAATATAATACATCAATAAAATCAACTTAGCCTGAAATAAATAATGAAACATCGGTTACACCAGCCTAATCTCAGGAGTTGATAGGCTGGAAGTCATAAACAGCGCAATGTTTGAAGCATTGCATAAGAGCTGCAGGTAAAACGCACAAAAGTGCTGTTTGAATGATTGCTTACGAGCCTGCTGCTGCCTACCATCGCTCAGTCAGACTGCTCTATCAAATCATAGACTTAATTATAACATAATAACACACAGAAATACGAGCCATAGGTCATTAATATGATCAAATCCGGAAACTATAATTTCAAAAATAAAAAGTTTATTCCTTCAGTGAAATACAGAACCGTTCCGTATTTTATCTAGCGGGTGGCATCCATCAGTCTAAATAATCCTGTTACATTGCACAACCTTCAATGTTATGTCATAATTACGTAAAATTCTGGAAAATTAGTTTGCAACGAGCCAGGCGGCCCAAACTGTTGCATATACCCTGACTCTGCGTGCAATGAACGCAAGAGAAGTGACACAATTTCACCTGGTTAATGTTGCCTGCTAACCCTTCTTTTAGCTAAATATGCAGGTTTAAAAAATATATACTGCTGTGTATTGATTTTAAGAAAGGCATTGATGTTTATGGTTAGGTCCACGTTGGAGCAACGAGTCCTTTTTTGCGAATGCACACCGCATCGATTATATGCAACGCAGGACACGCTAGATAAACTAGTAATATCATCAACTATGTGTAGTTAACTAGTGATTATGATGGATTGTTTTTTATAAGATATGTTTAATGCTGGCTAACAACTTACCTTGGCTTCTTACTGCATTTGCGTAACAGGCAGGCTCCTCGTGAGTCAGGTGGTTAGAGCGTTGGACTAGTAACCGTAAGGTTGCAAGATTGAATCCCCAAGCTGACAAGGTAAAAATCTGTCGTTCTGCCCCTGAACAAGGCAGTTAACCCACCGTTCCTAGGCCGTCATTGAAAATAAGAATGTGTTCTTAACTGACTTGCCTCGTTAAATAAAGTTGTAAAACAATATATATATATATATATAGGCAAAATCGGCACTAATTAATCGGACATTCCGATTAATCTGTCGACCTCTAGTTTGATGTAGTGTATTGTCAGTTTACCTTCATGTTTAGAGAGTAATGTAGTGTATTGTCAGTTTACCATCATGTGTAGTAAGTGATGTAGTGTATTGTCAGTTTACCATCATGTGTAGTGTATTGTCAGTTTACCATCATGTGTTTCTCAGGTGGTGCTCCATCCTTAATCTCCCTATGTCCTCTTCTGTCTTCTGTTTCTCTTGTTCTTCCTCACCTACAGTATCTCTGTGTGGAGGTGCAGCCCTTAGAGAGGGATGAGTAGATGAAAAAGAGGAAAGGACGGAGGGGCTGTCTGGGAGTCCAGGTGCAGTTTTAGTCACCAGTGTTCCATAGATACTCTTCACTGCTGATGAGATGGAAGGAAGGAGAGAGGGAGGGTAGGAGAGAGTGCTGTGAATTAGGGATGGGAGGGTAGGAGAGAGTGCTGTGAATTAGGGATGGGAGGGTAGGAGAGAGTGCTGTGAGAGAGGGATATGAGAAGGTGTGGAGAGATTTTTATTTATTTTTTATTTTATTTATTTATTTCACATTTATTTAACCAGGTAGGCAAGTTGAAAACAAGTTCTCATTTACAATTGCGACCTGGCCAAGATAAAGCAAAGCAGTTCGACACATACAACGACACAGAGTTACACATGGAGTAAAACAAACATACAGTCAATAATACAGTATAAACACGTCTACATACGATGTGAGCAAATGAGGTGAGATAAGGGAGGTAAAGGCAAAAAAAGTCCGTTGTAACGACGTTCTTCGTTTGTCGAAAGAGAGTCGGACCGAAATGCAGCGTGTTGGTTACTCATGTTTAATATAACATATGACGATACATGAAATAACAAAAACAACAAACGGAACGTGAAAAACCTATACAGCCTGTCTGGTGAACACTAACACAGAGACAGGAACAATCACCCACGAAATACAAAGTGAAACCCAGGCTACCTAAATACGGTTCCCAATCAGAGACAACGAGAATCACCTGACTCTGATTGAGAACCGCCTCAGGCAGCCAAACCTATGCAACACACACCCCTAATCAGCCACAATCCCAATAACTAAAAAACCCCACTAAGAATTACAACAAACAATAAACCCATGTCACACCCTGGCCTGACCAACTAATTAACTAAAACACAAAATACTAAGACCAAGGCGTGACATCCGTGGTGGCAAAGTAGATACAATATAGCAAGTAAAACACTGGAATGGTAGATTTGCAATGGAAGAATGTGCAAAGTAGAAATAAAAATAATGGGGTGCAAAGGAGCAAAATAAATAAATAATTTAAATTACAGTAGAGAAAGAGGTAGTTGTTTGGGCTAAATAATAGGTGGGCTATGTACAGGTGCAGTAATCTGTGAGCTGCTCTGACAGTTGGTGCTTAAAGCTAGTGAGGGAGATAAGTGTTTCCAGTTTCAGAGATTTTTGTAGTTCGTTCCAGTCATTGGCAGCAGAGAACTGGAAGGAGAGGCGGCCGAAGAAGAATTGGTTTTGTGACTAGAGAGATATACATGCTGGAGCGTGTGCTACAGGTGGGAGATGCTATGGTGACCAGCGAGCTGAGATAAGGGGGGACTTTACCTAGCAGGGTCTTGTAGATGACAAGGAATACCTAGGATAGGATAAGTAATCCTTCTCACCCCCCCCCTTAATGATTTAGATGCACTATTGTAAAGTGGCTGTTCCACTGGATGTCAGAAGGTGAATTCACCAATTTGTAAGTCGCTCTGGATAAGAGCGTCTGCTAAATGACTTAAATGTAAATGTAAACATGGAGCCAGTGGGTTTGGCGACGAGTATGAAGCGAGGGCCAGCCAACGAGAGCGTACAGGTCGCAATGGTGGGTAGTATATGGGGCTTTGGTGACAAAACGGATTGCACTGTGATAGACTGCATCCAATTTGTTGAGTAGTGTATTGGAGGCTATTTTGTAAATGACATCGCCAAAGTCGAGGATTGGTAGGATGGTCAGTTTTACAAGGGTATGTTTGGCAGCATGAGTGAAGGATGCTTTGTTGCGAAATAGGAAGCCTAGATTCTAGATTTGACTTTGGATTGGAGATGTTTGATATGGGTCTGGAAGGAGACCCCCATAGAGACTGCCAGAGGTCCGGACAGCAGACCCTCCGATTTGACACACTGAACTCTATCAGAGAAGTAGTTGGTGAACCAGGTGAGGCAATCATTTGAGAAACCAAGGCTATCGAGTCTGCCGATGAGGATGTGGTGATTGACAGAGTCGAAAGCCTTGGCCAGATCAATGAATACGGCTGCACAGTAATGTTTCTTAGCGATGGCGGTTAAGATATCGTTTAGGACCTTGAGCGTGGCTGAGGTGCACCCATGACCAGCTCTGAAACCAGATTGCATAGCAGGGAAGGTATGGTGAGATTCAAAATGGTCGGTAATCTGTTTGTTGACTTGGCTTTCGAAGACCTTAGAAAGGCATGGTAGGATAGATATAGGTCTGTAGCAGTTTGGGTCAAGAGTGTCCCCCCCTTTGAAGAGGAGGATGACCGCAGCTGCTTTCCAATCTTTGGGAATCTCAGACGACACGAAAGAGAAGTTGAACAGGCTAGTAATAGGGGTGGCAACAATTTCGGCAAATAATTTTAGAAAGAAATGGTCCATATTGTCTAGCCCGGCTGATTTGTAGGGGTCCAGATTTTGCAGCTCTTTCAGAACATCATCTGAACGGATTTGGGAGAAGGAGAAATGGGGAAGGTTTGGGCGAGTTGCTGTGGGGGGTGCAGTGCTGTTGACCGGGGTAGGAGTAGCCAGGTGGAAAGCATGGCCAGCCGTAGAAAAATGCTTATTGAAATTCTCAATTATGGTGGATTTATCAGTGGTGACAGTGTTTCCTATCGTCAGTGCAGTGGGCAGCTGGGAGGAGGTGTTCTTATTCTCCATGGACTTGACATTGTCCCTGAACTTTTTTGAGTTAGTGTTGCAGGAAGCAAATTTCTGCTTGAAAAAGCTAGCCTTAGCTAGCTGTGTATAATGGTTTCTAGCTACCCTGAACAGCTGCATATCACGGGGGCTGTTCGATGCTAATGCAGAACGCCATAGGATGTTTTTGTGTTGGTTAAGGTTAAGGGCAGTCAAGTCTGGGGAGACCAAGGGCTATATCTGTTCCTGGTTCTAAATTTCTTGAATGGGGCATGTTTATTTAAGATGGTTAGGAGGGCATTTAAAAAAAATATCCAGGCATCCTCTACTGACGGGATGAGATCAATATCCTTCCAGGATACCCCGGCCAGGTCGATTAGAAAGGCCTGCTCGCTGAAGTGTTTCAGGGAGCGTTTGACAGTGATGAGTGGAAGTCGTTTGACCGCTAACCCATTACGGATGCAGGCAATGAGGCAGTGATCGCTGAGATCTTGGTTGAAGACAGCAGAGGTGTATTTAGAGGGCAAGTTGGTTAGGATGATATCTATGAGGGTGCCGGTGTTTAAGGCTTTGGTGAGGTACCTGGTAGGTTCATTGATAATTTGTGTGAGATTGAGGGCATCAAGTTTAGATTGTAGGATGGCTGGGGTGTTAAGCATGTTCCAGTTTAGGTTGCCTAGCAGCACGAGCTCTGAAGATAGATGGGGGGCAATCAGTTCACATATGGTGTCCAGAGCACAGCTGGGGGCAGAGGGTGGTCTATTGCAGGCGGCAACGGTGAGAAACTTGTTTTTAGAGAGGTGGATTTTTAAAAGTAGAAGTTCAAATTGTTTGGGTACAGACCTGGATAGTAGGACAGAACTCTGCAGGCTATCTTTGCAGTAGATTGCCACACTGCCCCCTTTGGCAGTTCTATCTTGTCTGAAAATGTTGTAGTTTGGGATTAAAATTTCAGAATTTTTGGTAGTCTTCCTAAGCCAGGATTCAGACACAGCTAGAACATCCTGGTTGGCAGAGTGTGCTAAAGCACTGAATAGAACAAACTTAGAGAGGAGGCTTCTAATGTTAACATGCATGAAACCAAGGCTATTACGGTTACAGAAGTCGTCAAAAGAGAGCGCCTGGGGAATAGGAGTGGAGCTAGGCACTGCAGGGCCTGGATTCACCTCTACATCGCCAGAGGAACAGAGGAGGAGTAAAATAAGGGTACGGCTAAAAGCAATAAGAATTGGTCGTCTAGAACGTCTGGAACAGAGAGTAAAAGGAGGTTTCTGGGGGCGATAAAATAGCATCAAGGTATAATGTACAGACAAAGGTATGGAAGGATGTGAATACAGTGGAGGTAAACCTAGGTATTGAGTGATGAAGAGAGAGATATTGTCTCTAGAAACATCATTGAAACCAGGAGATGTCATTGCATGTGTGGGTGGTGGAACTAATAGGTTGGATAAGGTATAGTGAGCAGGACTAGAGGCTCTACAGTGCAATAAGCCAATAAACACTAACCAGAACAGCAATGGACAAGGCATATTGACATTAAGGAGAGGCATGCTTAGTCGAGTGATCAAAAGGGTCCAGTGAGTAGAGGTTGGTTGGGGGTCACGGCGATTTAGACAGCTCGCCAGGCCATGGGTAGCAAGCTAGCATAGGATGGAGGTCTGTTATTAGGCACCTCTTGCGTTCCGTCAGTAGATTAGTGGGTTTCCGTGTGGAAGAGGGGATTAATCCAAATCACACAAAAAAACAATAGATATAGTTATAGAGGCCCAAGAAGAAAAAATGATTAAATAATAATAAAATAAATAAATAAATTGTCCGGTTGTCTATTCAGATAGCAGCCGATAAAACAGCTAACGGTTAGCAGGCCGCAGATGGGCGTTCAGGTAACGTCGCGACGGAGGAGCCAGCCGGATAACTCCTTCGGGTAGATAACATCGGCAGTCCAGTTGTGAAGGCCCGATGGGGCTCCGCGTTGGCAGTAAAACGGGTCCGGATAGGTGATTGTAGCCCAGGAGTGATTGACGGAACTTTTCAGCTGGCTAGCTCCGGAATAATTGATGTTTGCTCCGGAATCGACGAAAGCCGATAGTCACACGGATAGCAGCTAGCTAGCTGTGAGATCCAGGTATGAATGTCCAGAGTTAGCGGTTGAAATCCAGGGACATGGAGAGAAAAAGTGGTCCGGTATGTTCCGTTCCGAGCCGCGCTGCACCGTACAAAACTGGCGATAGATTTTTGAGCTAACGGATAGCTGATGACCACAAACCGTGGTTAGCTGAATACTAACGATTAGCCAGTAAAGAAGCTAACTAGCTTCTGATTAGCTTCTGATTAGCTTCTGGCTAGCTCCTGGCTAGCTTCTGGCTAGTTTCTGCCTAGCTTCTTGGAGGATTACAGATTTGAGATAAATAATTTAAAAAATTATAAATATAAAATGGTGAGGCGTGTTGCAGGAGAGTGTTTTGAAGATGAGTTTATGGAAAATGTAAAAAGAATATATAAAAAGGGATGTGAAAAAAGTTGTGTATATATATATATATATATATATATATATATATATACGGGACACGACAAGACGAGGACAAAAGACCTCTGAACTGCTATGCCATCTTGGAAATCGGATGGGAGGGTAGGAGAGAGAGCTGTGAGAGAGAGATATGAGAAGGTGTGGAGGGATGGGAGGGTAGGAGAGAGTGCTGTGAATTAGGGAGGTGAGAAGGTGGGCAGGGATGGGAGGGTAGGAAAGAGAGAGAGCTGTGAGAGAGGGCTATAAGAAGGTGTGGAGGGATGGGAGGGTAGGAGAGAGAGCTCTGAGAGAGGGATATGAGAAGGTGTGGAGGGATGGGAGGGTAGGAGAGAGAGCTGTGAGAGAGGGATATGAGAAGGTGTGGAGGGATGGTAGGGTAGGAGAGAGAGCTGTGAGAGATGGATATGAGAAGGTGTGGAGGGATGGGAGGGTCGGAGAGAGTGCTGTGAATTAGGGATGTGAGGGTAGGAGAGAGTGCTGTGAATTAGGGATGTGAGGGTAGGAGAGAGAGCTGTGAGAGAGGGATATGAGAAGGTATGAAGGGATGGGAGGGTAGAAGAGAGAGCTGTGAGAGAGGGATATGAGAAGGTGTGGAGGGATGGGAGGGTAGGAGAGAGTGCTGTGAGAGAGGGATATGAGAAGGTATGAAGGGATGGGAGGGTAGAAGAGAGAGCTGTGAGAGAGGGATATGAGAAGGTGTGGAGGGATGGGAGGGTAGGAGAGAGAGCTGTGAGAGAGGGATATGAGAAGTTGTGGAGAGATGGGAGGGTAGGAGAGAGAGATTTGAGAGAGGGATATGAGAAGGTGTGGAGGGATGGGAGGGTAGGAGAGAGTGCTGTGAATTAGGGATGGGAGGGTAGGAGAGAGAGCTGTGAGAGAGGGATGGGAGGGTAGGAGAGAGAGCTGTGAGAGAGGGATGGGAGGGTAGGAGAGAGAGCTGTGAGAGAGGCATGGGAGGGTAGGAGAGAGAGCTGTGAGAGAGGCATGGGAGGGTAGGAGAGAGAGCTGTGAGAGAGGGATGGGAGGGTAGGAGAGAGTACTGTGAGAGAGGGATGGGAGGGTAGGAGAGAGAGCTGTGAGAGAGGCATGGGAGGGTAGGAGAGAGAGAGCTGTGAGAGAGGCATGGGAGGGTAGGAGAGAGAGCTGTGAGAGAGGGATGGGAGGGTAGGAGAGAGTACTGTGAGAGAGGGATGGGAGGGTAGGAGAGAGTGCTGTGAGAGAGGGATGGGAGGGTAGGAGAGAGAGCTGTGAGAGAGGGATATGAGAAGGTGTGGAGGGATGGGAGGGTAGGAGAGAGCTGTGAGAGAGGGATGGGAGGGTAGTAGAGAGAGCTGTGAGAGTGGGATGGGAGGGTAGGAGAGAGAGTTGTGACAGAGGGATGGGAGGGTAGGAGAGAGAGCTGTGAGAGAGGGATGGGAGGGTAGGAGAGAGAGCTGTGAGAGAGGGATATGAGAAGGTGTGGAGGGATGGGAGGGTAGGAGAGAGAGATTTGAGAGAGGGATATGAGAAGGTGTGGAGGGATGGGAGGGTAGGAGAGAGAGCTGTGAGAGAGGGATATGAGAAGGTGTGAAGGGATGGGAGGGTAGGAGAGAGTGCTGTGAATTAGGGATGGGAGGGTAGGAGAGAGAGCTGTGAGAGAGGGATGGGAGGGTAGGAGAGAGAGCTGTGAGAGAGGGATATGAGAAGGTATGGAGGGATGGGAGGGTAGGAGAGAGAGCTGTGAGAGAGGGATATGAGGTGTGGAGGGATGGGAGGGTAGGAGAGAGAGCTGTGAGAGAGGGATATGAGAAGTTGTGGAGGGATGGGAGGGTCGGAGAGAGTGCTGTGAATTAGGGATGTGAGGGTAGGAGAGAGTGCTGTGAATTAGGGATGTGAGGGTAGAAGAGAGAGCTGTGAGAGAGGGATATGAGAAGGTGTGGAGGGATGGGAGGGTAGGAGAGAGAGCTGTGAGAGAGGGATATGAGAAGGTGTGGAGGGATGGGAGGGTAGGAGAGAGAGATTTGAGAGAGGGATATGAGAAGGTGTGGAGGGATGGGAGGGTAGGAGAGAGAGCTGTGAGAGAGGGATGGGAGGGTAGGAGAGAGAGCTGTGAGAGAGGGATGGGAGGGTAGGAGAGAGAGCTGTGAGAGAGGGATGGGAGGGTAGGAGAGAGAGCTGTGAGAGAGGGATGGGAGGGTAGAAGAGAGAGCTGTGAGAGAGGGATGGGAGGGTAGGAGAGAGAGCTGTGAGAGAGGGATGGGAGGGTAGGAGAGAGAGCTGTGAGAGAGGGATGGGAGGGTAGGAGAGAGAGAGCTGTGAGAGAGGGATAACTCGTATACATTTTTTATACCGGTTTCCATTTTTTCCATTGGTTTCTAGTAGGCCATATGGTTCATGAGAAAATCGGCCAATTAATGATAAGGCATCTAATCAATAATGGCATTATTTTTCAATTAATTCAGCAACTCTTTCACTGATTATATTTAGGATCATGTTTTACAGTTTTTTATTTAAGTAATCTTATTAAATCATTTCATATATTTGACATGTGATAAGGGCCAGAGATAATTACAGACGCCTGTAAAAATCAGAAGTACCCAAAATGGCCACGAGATCAAATCAAATGTATTTATGAACCCCTTCTTACATCAGCTGATATCTCAAAGTGCTGTACAGAAACCCAGCCTAAAACCCCAAGCAGCAAGCAATGCAGGTATAGAAGCACGGTGGCTAGGAAAAACTCCCTAGAAAGGCCAGAATCTAGGAAGAAACCTAGAGAGGAACCAGGCTATGAAGGATGGGCCAGTCCTCTTCTGGCTGTGACGGGTGGAGATTATAACAGAACATGGCCAAGATGTTCAAATGTTCATAGATGACCAGCAGGGTCAAATAATAATACTCACAGTGGTTGTTGAGGGTGCAACAGGTCAGCACCTCAAGAGTAAATGTAAGTTGGCTTTTCATAGCGATCATTAGGAGTCTTCAGGCCAGATAGTCCTGAGGCATGGTCCTAGGGCTCAGGTCCTCCGAGAGATAGAAAGAAAGAAAGAATTAGAGAGAGCATACTTAAATTCACACAGTACACTGGATAAGACAGAGAAATACTCCAGATATAACAGATTGACCCTAACCCCCGACACATAAACTACTGCAGCATAAATACTGGAGGCTGAGACAGGAGGGGTGGCCCCATCCGACGATACCCCCGGACAGGGCCAAACAGGCAGGATATAACCCCACCCACTTTGCCAAAGCACAGCCCCCACACCACTAGAGGGATATCTTCAACCACCAATTTACCATCCTGAGACAAGGCCGAGTATAGCCCACAAAGCTCTCCGCCACGGCACAACCCAAGGGGGGGCGCCAACCCAGACAGGAAGATCACGTCAGTGACTCAATCCCAGTGGAGAGAGGGGAACCAGCCAGGCAGAGACATCAAGGGCGGTTCGTTGCTCCAGAGCCTTTCCGTTCACTTTCACACTCCTGGGCCAGACTACACTCAATCATAGGACTTTACTGAAGAGATGAGTCTTCAAAAAAGACTTAAAAGTTGAGACCGAGTCTGTTTCTCTCACATGGGTAGGAAGACCATTCCATAAAAATGGAGCTATATAGGAGAAATCCCTGCCTCCAGCTGTTTGCTTAGAAATTCTAAGGACAGTTAGGAGGCCTGCGTCTTGTGACCGTAGCGTACGTGTAGGTATATACGGCAGGACCAAATCAGAAAGATAGGTAGGAGCAAGCCCATGTAATGCTTTGTAGGTTAGCAGTAAAACCTTGAAATCAGCCCTTGCCTTAACAGGAAGCCAGTGTAGAGAGGCTAGCACTGGAGTAATATGATTAATTTTTTTGGTTCTAGTCATGATTCTAGTGGTCAGCACTAACTGAAGTTTATTTAGTGCTTTTTCCGGGTAGCCGGAAAGTAGAGCATTGCAGTAGACTAACCTAGAAGTAACAAAAGAATGGATACATTTTTCTGCATCATTTTTGGACAGAAAGGTTCTGATTTTTGCAATGTTACATAGATGGAAAAAAGCTGTCCTTGAAACAGTCTTGATATGTTCATCAAAAGAGAGATCAGGGTCCAGAGTAACACCGAGGTCCTTCACAGTTTTATTTGAGATGACTGTAGAACCATCAAGATTATTGTCAGATTCAACATAAGATGTCTTTGTTTCTTGGGACCTAGAACAAGCGCCACTGTTTTGCCCGAATTTAAATGTAGAACATTTGAGGCTATCCACTTCCTTATGTCTGAACCACAGGCTTCCAGCGAGGGCAATTTTGGGGCTTCACCATGTGTCATCGAAATGTACAGCTGTCATCTGCATAGCAGTGAAAGTTAACATTATGTTTCCAAATGACATCACCAAGAGGTAAAATATATAGTGAAAACAATAGTGGTCCTAAAATGGAACCTTGAGGATCACCGAAATGTACAGTTGATTTGTCAGAGGACAAACCATCCACAGAGACACAGAGATGTCTTGTGATAGATTAGATAAAGTTCTTGAAAGATACCAAAATTCTGGTATTTTACTGGTAAACTTGGAATGTTTCTAGTAATATACCTTCCCTTTGCATCCCTCGGCAGTGGTTAAGCTGTGTGGGCTAGTGGTAGCTAACATTACCTCGTTGTGTTTATATAGGACAGCAGGGGTAAAATGAGCTTCAGCTCTCACAGAGAAATGTGTGGGTGCTTTCAGGACACGTTTCAGATTGTCAGACACTGATCATTAAAGAGGTTTAGTCAGTGAGAGTAAGGGAGGGAGAGAGAGAGAGAGAGAGAGAGAGAGAGAAAGAAAGAGGGGGAGGAGAAGGAGGGAGTGAGAGAAGGAGAGTTTTCACTCATTAATGAGTGACATCATAATTATCTCACTTTGCACTTCACACAACTTCCCTGGAACATAATTCCTCAGACAAACACACACTTTATTGCTCAGAAAAAGTTTTGTTTTAATTACCACGGCAACCTTCCTGAAACTGTGACAACAGACTAAACATTCCAGCAAGCGCCTCTCGTGGTGGGGTTTGATGACCTCATACTTTAACCTGCGCTCAAAGACACGCACGCACGTACACATATACACACAAACACACATACATACACACACATACGGTGCACACTGACATAAACACACACACATACACACCTCCCTTGCAGATAAGTCAACGCTCACACACACACGCATGGTGCACACACACATACCTACTGTATACTGTAAAAACATACACACAATACCTACTGTATACTGTAAAAACACACACACATACCTACTGTATACTGTAAAAACACACTCTACAAAGGAAGAAAGAAACTCAGTCAGTGGGAGATGAAAAGGTAGAGAGAGAGAGAGGGAGACATTTGACAAAGAGAAGAGAGAGGGCATGATGGAAGGGAGAAAGAGGGAGGCCTTCATAAAGAAGACAGAGTTGAAAAGAGCACCTTGTGGAGCACCTTAACCGGCAACTGTTACCAATGGAATCAACCATGTTGATAATCGCATCTGTAACCATCGGTAACGCATCTGTTACTGTCAGTAACCATGTCTGTATTTGTATCGGTAACCATCGGTAACGCATCTGTTACTGTCAGGAACCATGTCTGTATTTGTATCGGTAACCATCAGTAACGCATCTGTTACTGTCAGGAACCATGTCTGTATTTGCATCGGTAACCATCGGTAACACATCTGTTACTGTCAGTTACCATGTCTGTATTTGCATCGGTAACCATCGGTAACGCATATGTTACTGTCAGTAACCATGTCTGTATTTGCATCGGTAACCATCGGTAACGCATCTGTTACTGTCAGGAACCATGTCTGTATTTGCATCGGTAACCATCGGTAACGCATCTGTTATTGTCAGTAACCATGTCTGTATTTGTATCGGTAACCATCGGTAACGCATCTGTTACTGTCAGTAACCATGTCTGTATTTGCATCGGTAACCACTGTGAAAGTGAATCCTTTCCCCGTCCTGTGTGTCTGTGGTGACAGCAGTGACGTCCGTGCCGGGCCCATATTTATAAACCATCTCAAAGTACAAGTGCTGATCGAGGATCAGCCCACCCCCCTGTCCATGTAACCATACTATTATCTAATAGGCAGAACTGATCCTAGATCAGCACTGGTCCCATAGAGGCCATAGCGAGCCACTATTCGTGAGTTGCCTGTTGCGTCACAATAAGGACCTCTTGACTTGAGGACTGATGCCAGACTGTGTTCTACTCAATGCATTGTCAATGGTTGCTGATGAAGAGTAGAGTTCATTATAGTAGCTTGGAAAAACAATTACATTCCTAAAAGAGGAACACAATTAGTAGGAGACCCTTTTGTTGTCGTAGCTAGCTCAGATTCAGTAGAGAGCACCGGATTTTATGTAGCTAATGTTAGCATTGCTAGGTATTTTTTGACAATCCAGGAGAGAACAGGGATAGGAGAGGGAATGAAAGAGAGGAGAGCGAGAGGGAATGAAAGAGAGAGGAGAGCGAGAGGGATAGGAGAGGGAATGAAAGAGAGAGGAGAGCGAGAGGGATAGGAGAGGGAATGAAAGAGAGAGGAGAGCGAGAGGGATAGGAGAGGGAATGAAAGAGAGAGGAGAGCGAGAGGGATGGGAGAGGGAATGAAAGAGAGAGGAAAGCGAGAGGGAATGAAAGAGAGAGGAGAGCGAGAGGGAATGAAAGAGAGAGGAGAGCGAGAGGAAATGAAAGACAGAGGAGAGCGAGAGGGATGGGAGATGAGACAAGAGGAGGAAGACAAGACTGTGAGGACTGAAGCAGATGAAAGGAGCCAGCGTTCCCCTCCCAGTTACAGATGTCACTGTGTGTGTGTGTGTGTGTGTGTGTGTGTGTGTGTGTGTGTGTGTGTGTGTGTGTGTGTGTGTGTGTGTACTGCTGTGGTAAACTAGGTGTGTGTGTCTGTGTGTGTGTGTGTGTTACTGCTGTGGTAAACTAGGTATGTGTGTCTGTGTGTGTGTGTGTGTGTTACTGCTGTGGTAAACTGTGTGTGTGTGTGTGTTACTGCTGTGGTAAACTGTGTGTGTGTGTGTGTGTGTGTGTGTGTGTGTGTTACTTCTGGGCGTGTCATACATCTCCAATTAGCAACATGAATGAGCAATTAGTACATTGCACATGGAGCTACCGCAGTGGTGCGGCATGATGGCATGGAACAACTATGTTTAGTGTTGGTTTCCCAGTCGACCGCGTCCACTTATCCACTCTCTACAGTTGTTTTAAGCACACATTTCTCACAATGGCTTACACTCTGTGCTCTGTTACAGTCCCGGGGGAAAACATCTCCCTGTTCCTCTTTCTCCATCTCTGCCTCTCTCTCTGTCTCATTCACACTCTCTCTTTCTCCATCTCTGACTCTCTGTCTGTCTCGTTCACACTCTCTCTTTCTCCATCTCTGACTCTCTGTCTGTCTCATTCACACTCTCTCTTTCTCCATCTCTGACTCTCTGTCTGTCTCATTCACACTCTCTCTTTCTCCATCTCTGACTCTCTGTCTGTCTCATTCACACTCTCTCTTTCTCCATCTCTGACTCTCTGTCTGTCTCATTCACACTCTCTCTTTCTCCATCTCTGACTCTCTGTCTGTCTCATTCACACTCTGCTTTCTGTCCATCTCTCTTTCTCCATCTCTGACTCTCTGTCTGTCTCATTCACACTCTCTCTTTCTCCATCTCTGACTCTCTGTCTGTCTCATTCACACTCTCTCTTTCTCCATCTCTGACTCTCTGTCTGTCTCGTTCACACTCTCTCTTTCTCCATCTCTGACTCTCTGTCTGTCTCATTCACACTCTCTCTTTCTCCATCTCTGACTCTCTGTCTGTCTCATTCACACTCTCTCTTTCTCCATCTCTGACTCTCTGTCTGTCTCATTCACACTCTCTCTTTCTCCATCTCTGACTCTCTGTCTGTCTCATTCACACTCTCTCTTTCTCCATCTCTGACTCTCTGTCTGTCTCGTTCACACTCTCTCTTTCTCCATCTCTGACTCTCTGTCTGTCTCATTCACACTCTCTCTTTCTCCATCTCTGACTCTCTGTCTGTCTCATTCACACTCTCTCTTTCTCCATCTCTGACTCTCTGTCTGTCTCATTCACACTCTCTCTTTCTCCATCTCTGACTCTCTGTCTGTCTCATTCACACTCTCTCTTTCTCCATCTCTGACTCTCTGTCTGTCTCATTCACACTCTCTCTTTCTCCATCTCTGACTCTCTGTCTGTCTCATTCACACTCTCTCTTTCTCCATCTCTGACTCTCTGTCTGTCTCATTCACACTCTCTCTTTCTCCATCTCTGACTCTCTGTCTGTCTCGTTCACACTCTCTCTTTCTCTCCCGCTCTCTTTTAGTCAACAGTCGATGTACACTAACTGTGTTTGTATGGTTGGTAAATGTTGGTTTTAAATCTCTCCCCGCTCACTCCTGTAGAGCTGCCCAGAAGTTGAACCTGTCTTCTAAGAAGAAGAAGCAGTGCCCAGCGCCCCCCCCAGTGGTGTGTGACCCCCCTCTGTTCCCCACCAACTTCAGTGGGACCCTGCAGACCACCCCTCCCCCTGCCCCCCCCTGTCTGCTACGGGCTGCCAGCAAGATCAAAGACACCCCCGGACTGGGCAAGGTAGAACTACACACAAACACACACACACACACACACACACACACACACACACACACACACACACACTATGGTACAGTATGCATGCTGATGAATGGAAACGGTGACATTTTCAGTGTAAAAATGTCACCTGCTGTCCCTGTGGGGAGTCCTACTGCTGTGGCCTTTTCATGTCACACACACACATTTCCCCGCCGCCTGTGATCTGCGGCAGTGGGCAGGAAATTAGACCATACAGCGAGATACGACAGGAGAACAGCATTAACATAACAGAGCTACATCCCCAGATAGTGGAGAGGTGTTGTGTGAGGTCTGGTTCCTGCAGTGTATGTCGTTAAGTTCCTGGTGTACATGACGGACACAGGAGGCCGAAACAGGAGGCACATCTTTTATTTATACATTGTTTTAACCTTTATTTAACTAGGCAAGTCAGTTAAGAACAAATTCCTATTAACAATGACGGCCTACACCGGCCAAACCCTAACCCGGGCCAATTGTGCACCGCCCTATGGGACTCCCAATCACGGCCAGTTGTGATACAGCCGGGAATCGAACCAGGGTCTGTAGTGATGCCTCTAGCACTGAGATGCAATGCCTTAGAGACCGCTGCTCCACTCGGGAGCTTACAGGAGATACAGGTGACAGATACAGAATGGAGACATCAGAGAAATGCCCTCTGGGAAATCAGTTCTGGAAGGCAAATGTCATGAGCCACATGGATATGCGTTTAGAGTGTGTGTGTGTGCACATGTGTCTGTGTATGTGTCGTTGGATTTGCTCAAGTCTCCCAGGGGTCTTAGCCATGACTGACAGAATGCTGTTTAAGATCCTCCCTCCTCCTGTTGTTTTGGTACATTCCAGCTCACCTTAATCAAATCAGCCCAGCAGAGATGATTCCAATCATTCCAGATTGCGGGGGGAGATATTTTATATCATTGAAGGAAATTATACGGCACATGTTCTTATCTTGATAGATGACACATGTTCTTATCTGTACTTTTTTTTAAACCTGAAGGAAAGATTAGGTGCTGTGCTGGTTTGTGATCCTTTGACTGCTAGCATCTCTACCTGGATTCTCTGAAGAGACCGATGTGAAGGAATGGAGAGATCAGTTTTTCTGTCTTATAAAATGTCGTATAAATCATGCTACACCATTGGCATATAGTTTTGCCGATTTTCAAGGTAAAATGTCTTGATACATGCTCGATTATCTTCATACATATTTTGAAGATAAAACAAATGAATTTATCCTAATATAGTATACGATTAATTATATTCCTCCCGCCCCTCTCTCCCTCTTAGATATTGTCCATCGATTAGGCTGGTTTCCAATCCCTCCATCTTCTCCTTTCACTCTCTTTCTCCTCCCCTCGTTTTTCAAATTCTTCCCAGCTGACAGTGAAGAATTGTGGGGCTTCCACAGTCACATCAATCACCCAGCAAAGTGTTAGACAGGCAGGCAGACAGACAGACAGACAGACAGACAGACAGACAGACAGACAGACAGACAGACAGACTCCAGTGCGAGTGGCGACCTTGAGAGAAATGACACTGACGCATAATCAATTTTTTATAGCTCTCTCCCAGGCCAAAGACAACTCCTCACAGGCGTGTGTGTGTGTGTGTGTGTTCAGTATGGGAATTCAATAGCCACTTTGCTACAGTGTTGTGGGTAAAATATTAATAGAGTTGGTATTTGCAGGTCTTTGAAAGGCTTAATTGTGAAATAGATAGAGGGATGGACTGAAGCCAGGAGAAGAACAAGACAGATTGGAGGGAGGGAGGGAGGGAGGGAATTGAACAAGCTGGTCCTGGGGCTTTGTACACAAACACAAACAGACTCCACAGAGCCCCAGGACAGAAACACAATTAGACCCAACCAAATCATGAGAAAACAAAAATATAATTACTTGACACATTGGAAAGAATTAACAAAAAAACAGAGCAAACTAGAATGTTATTTGGCCCTAAACAGAGACTACATAGTGGAAGAATAACTGACCACTGTGACTGACCCAAAATTTAAGGAAATCTTTGACTATGTACTATGACTATGTGAGCATAGCCTTGTTATTGAGAAAAGCCAAAGAAGGCAAACCTGGCTCTCAAGAGAAGACAGGCTATGTGCATACTGCCCACAAAATGAGGTGGAAACTGAGCTGCACTTCCTAACCTCCTGCCAAATGTATGACCATATTAGAGACACATATTTCCCTCAGATTACACAGATCCACAAAGAATTGAAATCCAATTTTGAAAAACTCCCATATCTACTGGGTGAAATACCACAGTGTGACATCACAGCAGCAAGATGTGTGACCTGTTGCCACAAGAAAAGGTCAACCAGTGAAGAATAAACACCATTGTAAATACAACCCATATTTATGTTTCTTTATTTTCCCTTTTGTACTATAACCATTTGTACATTGTTACAACACTGTATGTGGATTTATTACATTTTAAATGTCTTTATTCATTTGGAACATTTGTGAGTAATGATTACTGTTAATTTTGTATTGTTTATCTATTTCACTTACTTTGGCAATAGAGAGAGAGAGCGAGACTTGTGTCTGTGTGTTGGAATTTACAGTAATTGCCTAGTTAATTGTGCACTGCCCACTGTGGAGTAGCTTCTGTTGTTCTCACGTGTTACATTATAAACGGTATAGGTCTTACTATGCTGTGAGCAGTTTCATACACATTTATTGGATCTGTAAGGTGAGCAGGAATCATGCTAGAAATCATTTGGTTTCTCAGCTCAGAACCAGATTGTGTGTGGGTGTGTGTGGAATAGAGAGAGATGGAGTAGAAGGGGGGTATAAAGAGAAGAGTGAGGGTAGGGAGGTAGAGAGTAAATTGTGGTTAGAGACAGCGCAGGGTAGAGGTAGGGAAGTGAGGATATAAATAGAGTAAAAAGAGAATGGAGGGTAGAGAGGGAAGGGACGAGAGAGGGAATGGAGGATAGAGAGAGAGAGGGGGGATGGAGGGAACTGTAGAGAGGGACTGGAGGATAGAGAGAGAGGACAGAGGATGGAGAGAAATATACGGTAGAGGAAATGGAGGATAGAGAGAGAGAGAGGGGATGGAGGGAACTGTAGAGAGGGACTGGAGGATAGAGAGAGAGGACAGAGGATGGAGAGAAATATACGGTAGAGTAAATGGAGGATAGAGAGAGAGAGAGGGGATGGAGGGAACTGTAGAGAGGGAATGGAGGATAGAGAGAGAGAGAGAGAGGATGGAGGGAACGGTAGAGAGAGAATGGAGGATAGAGAGAGAGAGAGAGAGAGAGGATGGAGAGAAATATACGGTAGAGGAAACGGAGGATAGAGAGAGAGAGAGGGGATGGAGGGAACTGTAGAGAGGGAATGGAGGATAGAGAGAGAGAGAGGATGGAGGGAACAGTAGAGAGGGAATGGAGGATACAGAGAGAGAGAGAGAGAGGATGGAGGGAATGGAGGATAGAGAGAGAGGATGGAGGGAATGGTAGAGGGAATGGCGGATAGAGAGAGAGAGAGAGGATGAAGGAAACGGTAGAGAGGGAATGGAGGATAGAGAGAGAGAGAGAGGATGGAGGGAACAGTATAGAGGGAATGGAGGATAGAGAGAGAGAGAGAGAGAGAGAGGATGGAGGGAACAGTAGAGAGGGAATGGAGGATAGAGAGAGAGAGAAGATGGCGGGGAACGGCAGAGAGGGAATAGAGGATAGCGAGAGAGAGGATGGAGGGAACAGTAGAGAGGGAATGGAGGATATATATATAGAGAGAGAGAGAGTTGATGGAGGGAATGGAGGATAGAGAGAGGATGGAGGAAACGGTAGAGAGGGAATGGAGGATAGAGAGAGAGAGGATGGAGGAAACGGTAGAGAGGGAATGGAGGATAGAGAGAGAGAGAGAGGATGGAGGAAACGGTAGAGAGGGAATGGAGGATAGAGAGAGAGAGAGAGTTGATGGAGGGAATGGAGGATAGAGAGAGAGAGGATGGAGGAAACGGTAGAGAGGGAATGGAGGATAGAGAGAGAGAGGATGGAGGAAACGGTAGAGAGGGAATGGAGGATAGAGAGAGAGAGAGAGGATGGAGGGAACAGTAGAGAGGGAATGGAGGATACAGAGAGAGAGAGAGAGAGGATGGAGGAAACGGTAGAGAGGGAATGGAGGATAGAGAGAGGGAATGGAGGATAGAGAGTGAGAGAGAGGATGGAGGGAACAGTAGAGAGGGAATGGAGGATCCATTCTCTCTCTACCGTTCCCTCCAAAAAAAAAAAAACAGAGCAAACTAGAATGCTATTTGGCCCTACACAGAGAGTACACAGCGGCAGAATACCTGACCACTGTGACTGACCCAAAATTAAGGAAAGCTTTGACTATGTACAGACTCAGCGAGCATAGCCTTGCTATTGAGAAAGGCCGCCGTAGGCAGACATGGCTCTCAAGGGAAGACAGGCTATGTGCTCACTGCCCACAAAATGAGGTGGAAACTGAGCTGCACTTCCTAACCTCCTGCCCAATGTATGACCATATTAGAGAGACATATTTCCCTCAGATTACACAGATCCACAAAGAATTCGAAAACAAATCCAATTTTGAAAAACTCCCATATCTACTGGGTGAAATTCCACAGTGTGCCATCAGAGCAGCAAGATTTGTGACCTGTTGCCACGAGAAAAGGGCAACCAGTGAAGAACACGCACCATTGTAAATACAACACATATCTATGCTTATTTATTTTATCTTGTGTCCTTTACCATTTGCACATTGTAAAAACACTGTATATATATATAATATGACATTTGTAATGTCTTTATTGTTTTGAAACTTCTGTATGTGTGATGTCTACTGTTAATTTTTATTGTTTATTTCACTTTATATATTATATACCTTACTTGCTTTGGCAATGTTAACATATGTTTCCCATGCCAATAAAGCCCCTTGAATTGAATTGAATTGAATTGATAGAGAGGATGGAGGGAATGGAGGATACAGAGAGAGATAGATATGGTATAAGTGACCAGGGGCTATTTTAGCATGTACATCTTGATGGAGCAAACAAACCTACAGAATAATACATGGTCTCTTCCCCACCTGCCCTGAATGACGGGTCGCCACTTTAAGTGGCTCCAGTGTCTGAGGAGTTGCGTCAGGGGAATTGATCACTGCAGAGAGAGACAAGTGCTCCCACTCAAATAGACTACTAATGGACCCTCTCCCAATCCCTCTCCCTCAACCTCGCTCAGCCTCCCCTCCTCCATTTCTCTCTCACCCACCATGTTTAAGCTGAACAAAGAGCCTATTACCATTTCTCTACCGTTGTCTTCAGCAGGACTGTGGTATTGGTTGCATCTTAAAGTGGAACAGACAGTGTTTTAACTACTTTGCAGATATGAAACAAACAGACAATCATAATGTCTCTCCCAAATATCACATTCTGAGTTTATGCAACAAAACCAACTTTGATAAGACATTTTAGAAATAGGTTATATTTGACTCAAAATGTTATTATGTAGAGTCGGGAAGTGTTGGGAGAATAGGTTGATGCAGTCAATGCATGACAAAAGTACAGCGGGACTCAACACAATCAAACTAGCAAAGCCAATGATCACAAGTCATAACGTTGTTAGTAGCCAGCTGGGATGAGATGTACAAGCTTGGGCAAGTGGGTGAACGGCACCCACTTTTTCCCCAAAAAACCTTTTTGCTACAAATTGCATGTGTCATTTGGTTAGCTAGAAATAAATGATACTCAACTTTGCTGGCTAGCTATGCTGAACTTCAACGACTGTTATCCACAGTTAGCTCATATCTCTTCGTTGTATTGGGCATCGATTAAATGGGCAGACAAGTAAGCTGGTAAATCCCATTCAGTTGTCTCTAATATAGGTTCTGCCTTGGACAGAAGCAGGAAGGCTGCGACAGCCAGGGCGAGTAGGCTACATCTCCCCATCGTATCAGTGCAATTTTGACTGCCAATTACCACACGCTGAAAAAGATTGAGAGGGTTTATCCCTCACTACATTTTCTCGTATTCATTGTTGTTGATGTGCATACAGTAGGCGACTGAGGGAGAGAGATCTTACATTTTTGTTGTTTGATCAATATAATTAAGTAAGATGACTCCCTTGGTATTTACATATTTAAAGCTATGTTTAGGGGTATTTAATTAAGTCTATGATTTGATAGAGCAGTCTAACTGAGCGACGGTAGGCACCAGCAGGCTCATAAGCATTCATTCAAACAGCACTTTCATGCGTTTTGCGAGCAGCTCTGCTGTTAATGACTTCAGGAAGACAGCATTTTAGCTAACCCTAACTAACCCTAACCTCTTTCCTAATTCTCCTAACCTGCTGCATAAGTTCTCCTAACCTGCTATAAAACATAAATTCTGGTCATTTCTGACATATGCTGTATCCCGTCTAGTCAAAACCCGATATGAGTTAGGCCTCAGGAAGAGCGCACCTCTGAAATCCTTCCCCCGAGGCACTTACTGATGTGATGGACCTTTTTATTGGGGCCAGGGGTAGTGATGCATAGTGATGCAACCAGAGGAACGACTGGCTATACTTTCACATCCCAGTTGTAGCATGGTGCCGGCCCAACACCACAGATACATTTGATTCTCACAACAGCCACATAGAGGGCATTTATAATGAATAACCTGTAAATAATATATGTATTGAATATTTACTGTAAACAGTATATAACATTATTTTCACTTTGAATAAAAACGTTAATTTCCATTAGACAGATGGGACAGACATAAGCTCCGTCTCCCCTAGAAGCCCTGTTAAAGAGAATCTCCTGTAATGTTTTAATGAGCTGTTTTTATGGGAGCAGAGAGGAGATCTGTGGAGTGGCATCTTACTGCTGCTGGGACCAATTTACTGCAGGCTTCACAAGGAAGCTATTTTACCTTTACTACCCCTCTACAGAGGAGAGGGGTGATCCATCATACACACACTCACAGACATACACACATATGCACGCAAACACAGACACACAAGCACACACACACACATGGTTTTTAGTTTCGCCCCATTGGTTATTCATTTGACATGTTTTTTTTAGCATTCAGCATCCTGCTGAGTTGCGTTCATGGTGAATGTGTTGTGTTTGTGTTCTCCTCGGCTGATCAATCCTGTTACGCAACTCAACGCAACATTCCAGACTCATGCTTTCATGTCCTCGAGGCTCAAATCTCCTCGATGTACTAGTTATCTGCTGTGTACTCTGTTTGCTTTCTGCTCACGTCTCTCCCTTCTTTTTTAATCAGCTGTAATTCCCGGCTGTAATTCGGGCTTTGGGAAACGTTCGGGAGTGTCCTTTCTAAAAGACAGAGTGTTTGGGAGCATTTGGGAAATGTGTCTCGACTTCATCCCAGAGCAACAATTGGTGGCAGTTTACAGCGGAACCTCTCTTCTAACGGTTACTCATGTTTGGTCTCTGAGGTGGTGGGAACAACAGCATAGATCTGAGTTTGCATCCTTATTTTCCCTTTTCTCTCTCCTCCTTTCATCCTATATTCCTCTTCTCTTCTCCCTTTCTTCTCCCTTCCTCTCCTATCCTCCCCTCTTCTCTCCTCCCTTTCTTCTCCCTTCCCTTCCTCTCCTATCCTCCCCTCTTCTCTCCTCCCTTTCTTCTCCCTTCCCTTCCTCTCCTATCCTCCCCTCTTCTCTCCTCCCTTTCTTCTCCCTTCCCTTCCTCTCCTATCCTCCCCTCTCTCCTCCCTTTCTTCTCCCTTCCCTTCCTCTCCTATCCTCCCCTCTTCTCTCCTCCCTTTCTTCTCCCTTCCCTTCCTCTCCTATCCTCCCCTCTCTCTTCTCCCTTTCTTCTCCCTTCCCTTCCTCTCCTATCCTCCCCTCTTCTCTCCTCCCTTTCTTCTCCCTTCCCTTCCTCTCCTATCCTCCCCTCTCTCTCCTCCCTTTCTTCTCCCTTCCCTTCCTCTCCTATCCTCCCCTCTTCTCTCCCTCTCCTCCCCCCCCTTTCTTCTCCCTTCCCTTCCTCTCCTATCCTCCCCTCTTCTCTCCTCCCTTTCTTCTCCCTTCCCTTCCTCTCCTATCCTCCCCTCTCTCTCCTCCCTTTCTTCTCCCTTCCCTTCCTCTCCTATCCTCCCCTCTTCTCCTCCCTTTCTTCTCCCTTCCCTTCCTCTCCTATCCTCCCCTCTTCTCTCCTCCCTTTCTTCTCCCTTCCCCCTTCCTCTCCTATCCTCCCCTCTCTCTCCTCCCTTTCTTCTCCCTTCCCTTCCTCTCCTATCCTCCCCTCTCTCTCCTCCCTTTCTTCTCTCTTCCCTTCCTCTCCTATCCTCCCCTCCTCTACCCCTCCTTCTTCCCTATATCCCCTTCTCCCTTATCCCCACCCTCTCTCGATAGATCATTCTGAGAATAAAGAAGTAGATAAGTGAACCTGCAGGAACTCTGAGAAAAGTTTGGAGATCTGTCAGCTGTTTTGCTTTTCTCTTGATTAAAAACTACAACACTAATGAAGTGTGACAACAATATGAGTGTTGGCGTGTGTGAGGAGAGGAAGGAGAGGTGAGAGGGAGGAGAGAAGGAGAGGTGAGAGAGCTAAAATAAAATCCCTACACTTAAAGCTTTGATGTCTAACAGAGGAAGGGGGGGGGGGGAGGGTGCAGGTGTTGATGCCTGTCTTCTAAGAACTACTATTTAGCGCAGGCGAGGTTTTCAGCCCGCCATGAATGAAACAACAGGATTATCCCGGTTCTACTGAGTTCTACTGGGGTTATACTGAGTTCTACTGGGGTTATACTGAGTTCTACTGGGGTTCTACTGAGTTCTACTGGGGTTCTACTGAGTTCTACTGGGGTTATACTGAGTTCTACTGGGGTTATACTGAGTTTTTCTGGGGTACTGGTTTTTACTGGGGATCTACTGAGTTCTACTGGGGTACTGGTTTCTACTGGGCTTCTACTGAATTCTACTGGGGTACTGGTTTCTACTGGGCTTCTACTGAGTTCTACTAGGGTACTGGTTTCTACTGAGTTCTACTGGGCTTCTACTAAGTTCTACTGGGGTACTGGTTTCTACTGGGGTTCTACTGAGTTCTACTGGGGTACTGGTTTCTACTGGGCTTCTACTGAGTTCTACTGGGGTACTGGTTTCTACTGGGCTTCTGAGTTCTACTGGGGTACTGGTTTCTACTGGGGTTCTACTGAGTTCTACTGGGGTACTGGTTTCTACTGGGGTTCTACTGAGTTTTACTGAGGTACTGGTTTCTACGGGGCTTCTACTGAGTTCTACTGGGGTACTGGTTTCTACGGGGCTTCTACTGAGTTCTACTGGGGTACTGGTTTCTACTGGGCTTCTACTGGGGTTCTACTGGTCTCTGTAGGGCTGTAGGATTTTTTATCCAGTGAAGGATGTATCTGACCTTAGTTCTTAGTTCCCAATCTACTTCTGTTCTAATCTAAGGTCTATTGTTGTGTTCTACAGTCTAATGGAGGTCAGGTCTGAGTCTTATTGTCACGCTCGTCGTAATGAGTAGACCAAGGCGCAGCGTGAGTAGAGTTCCACATATTTTTAATAAACCGAAACTCAGCAAAACAAAACAAATAAGCACAAACGAAACGTGAAGCTACTGGTGCACACAGGCAACT